>NW_028142526.1:0-54746 GCF_055691185.1 Crinia signifera | reverse complement strand
TGCAACCCTGGGCATGGCAGGGGGCTTAAGGGGCCTGGACCCGCCCACTTCCGCTTTGGGGGCCAGCAACAGTTGCCAGGGCAACCCTGGGCATGGCAGGGGGCTTAAAAGGGCCTGGACCCGCCCACTTCCGCTTTGGGGGCCAGCAACAGTTCCCAGGGAATACCCTGGGCATGGAAGGGGGCTTAAGGGCGCCTGGACCCGCCCACTTCCGCTTTGGGGGCCAGCAACAGTTGCCAGGGCAACCCTGGGCATGGCAGGGGGCTTAAGGGGGCCTGGACCCGCCCACTTCCGCTTTGGGGGCCAGCAACAGTTGCTAGGGCTACCCTGGGCATGGCAGGTGGATTAAGGGGCCTGGATCCGCCCACTTCCGCTTTGGGGGCCAGCAACAGTTGCCAGGGCATACCCTGGGCATGGCAGGGGGGCTTAAGGGCGCCGTGACCCGCCCACTTCCGCTTTGGGGGCCAGCAACAGTTGCCAGGGCTACCCTGGGCATGGCATGTGGATTAAGGGGCCTGGACCCGCCCACTTCCGCTTTGGGGGCCAGCAACAGTTGCCAGGGCAACCCTGGGCATGGCAGGGGGCTTAAGGGGGCCTGGACCCGCCCACTTCCGCTTTGGGGGCCAGCAACAGTTGCCAGGGCTACCCTGGGCATGGCATGTGGATTAAGGGGGCCTGGACCCGCCCACTTCCGCTTTGGGGGCCAGCAACAGTTGCCAGGGCAACCCTGGGCATGGCAGGGGGCTTAAGGGGGCCTGGACCCGCCCACTTCCGCTTTGGGGGCCAGCAACAGTTGCCAGGGCAACGCTGGGCATGGCAGGGGGCTTAAGGGGGCCTGGACCCGCCCACTTCCGCTTTGGGGGCCAGCAACAGTTGCCAGGGCAACCCTGGGCATGGCAGGGGGCTTAAGGGGGCCTGGACCCGCCCACTTCCGCTTTGGGGGCCAGCAACAGTTGCCAGGGCAACCCTGGGCATGGCAGGGGGCTTAAAAGGGCCTGGACCCGCCCACTTCCGCTTTGGGGGCCAGCAACAGTTCCCAGGGAATACCCTGGGCATGGAAGGGGGCTTAAGGGCGCCTGGACCCGCCCACTTCCGCTTTGGGGCCAGCAACAGTTGCCAGGGCAACCCTGGGCATGGCAGGGGGCTTAAGGGGGCCTGGACCCGCCCACTTCCGCTTTGGGGGCCAGCAACAGTTGCTAGGGCTACCTGGGCATGGCAGGTGGATTAAGGGGGCCTGGATCCGCCCACTTCCGCTTTGGGGGCCAGCAACAGTTGCCAGGGCATACCCTGGGCATGGCAGGGGGCTTAAGGGCGCCGTGACCCGCCCACTTCCGCTTTGGGGGCCAGCAACAGTTGCCAGGGCTACCCTGGGCATGGCATGTGGATTAAGGGGCCTGGACCCGCCCACTTCCGCTTTGGGGGCCAGCAACAGTTGCCAGGGCAACCCTGGGCATGGCAGGGGGCTTTAAGGGGGCCTGGACCCGCCCACTTCCGCTTTGGGGGCAGCAACAGTTGCCAGGGCTACCCTGGGCATGGCATGTGGATTAAGGGGGCCTGGACCCGCCCACTTCCGCTTTGGGGCCAGCAACAGTTGCCAGGGCAACCCTGGGGCATGGCAGGGGGCTTAAGGGGGCCTGGACCCGCCCACTTCCGCTTTGGGGGCCAGCAACAGTTGCCAGGGCAACCCTGGGCATGGCAGGGGGCTTAAGGGGGCCTGGACCCGCCCACTTCCGCTTTGGGGGCCAGCAACAGTTGCCAGGGCTACCCTGGGCATGGCAGGGGGCTTAAGGGGGCCTGGACCCGCCCACTTCCGCTTTGGGGGCCAGCAACAGTTGCCAGGGCATACCCTGGGCATGGCAGGGGGCTTAAGGGCGACTGGACCCGCCCACTTCCGCTTTGGGGGCCAGCAACAGTTGCCAGGGCAACCCTGGGCATGGCAGGGGGCTGAAGGGGGCCTGGACCCGCCCACTTCCGCTTTGGGGGCCAGCAACAGTTGCCAGGGCTACCCTGGGCATGGCAGGGGGCTTAAGGGGGCCTGGACCCGCCCACTTCCGCTTTGGGGGCCAGCAACAGTTGCCAGGGCATACCCTGGGCATGGCAGGGGGCTTAAGGGGGCCTGGACCCGCCCACTTCCGCTTTGGGGGCCAGCAACAGTTGCCAGGGCAACCCTGGGCATGGCAGGGGGCTTAAGGGGGCCTGGACCCCCCACTTCCGCTTTGGGGGCCAGCAACAGTTGCCAGGGCAACCCTGGGCATGGCAGGGGGCTTAAGGGGGCCTGGACCCGCCCACTTCCGCTTTGGGGCCAGCAACAGTTGCCAGGGCATACCCTGGGCATGGCAGGTGGATTAAGGGGGCCTGGACCCGCCCACTTCCGCTTTGGGGGCCAGCAACAGTTGCCAGGGCTACCATGGGTATGGCAGGGGGCTTAAGGGGGCCTGGACCCGCCCACTTCCGCTTTGGGGGCCAGCAACAGTTGCCAGGGCAACCCCGGGCATGGCAGGGGGCTTAAGGGGGCCTGAACCCGCCCACTTCCGCTTTGGGGGCCAGCAACAGTTGCCAGGCAACCCTGGGCATGGCAGGGGGCTTAACGGGGCCTGGACCCGCCCACTTCCGCTTTGGGGGCCAGCAACAGTTGCCAGGGCTACCCTGGTCATGGCAGGGGGCTTAAGGGGGCCTGGACCCGCCCACTTCCGCTTTGGGGCCAGCAACAGTTGCCAGGGCAACCTGGGCATGGCAGGGGGCTTAGGGGGCCTGGACCCGCCCACTTCCGCCTTGGGGGCCAGCAACAGTTGCCAGGGCAACCCTGGGCATGGCAGGGGGCTTAAGGGGGCCTGGACCCGCCCACTTCCGCTTTGGGGGCCAGCAACAGTTGCCAGGGCTACCCTGGGCATGGCAGGGGGCTTAAGGGGGCCTGGACCCACCCACTTCCGCTTTGGGGGCCAGCAACAGTTGCCAGGGCTACCCTGGGCATGGCAGGGGGCTTAAGGGGGCCTAAACCCGCCCACTTCCGCTTTGGGGGCCAGCAACAGTTGCCATGGCTACGCTGGGCATGGCAGGGGGCTTAAGGGCGCCTGGACCCGCCCACTTCCGCTTTGGGGGCCAGCAACAGTTGCCAGGGCAACCCTGGGCATGGCAGGGGGCTTAAGGGGGCCTGGACCCGCCCACTTCCGCTTTGGGGGCCAGCAACAGTTGCCAGGGCAACCCTGGGCATGGCAGGGGGATTAAGGGGGCCTGGACCCGCCCACTTCCGCTTTGGGGCCAGCAACAGTTGCCAGGGCTACCCTGGGCATGGCAGGGGGCTTAAGGGCGCCTGGACCCGCCCACTTCCGCTTTGGGGGCCAGCAACAGTTGCCAGGGCATACCCTGGTCATGGCAGGGGGCTTAAGGGGGCCTGGACACGCCCACTTCCGCTTTGGGGGCCAGCAACAGTTGCCAGGGCAACCCTGGGCATGGCAGGGGGCTTAAGGGGGCCTGGACCCGCCCACTTCCGCTTTGGGGCCAGCAACAGTTGCCAGGGCAACCCTGGGCATGGCAGGGGGCTTAAGGGGGCCTGGACCCGCCCACTTCCGCTTTGGGGGCCAGCAACAGTTGCCAGGGCAACCCTGGGCATGGCAGGGGGCTGAAGCGGGCCTGGACCCGCCCACTTCCGCTTTGGGGGCCAGCAACAGTTGCCAGAGCTACCCTGGGCATGGCAGGTGGATTAAGGGGGCCTGGACCCGCCCACTTCCGCTTTGGGGGCCAGCAACAGTTGCCAGTGCATACCCTGGGCATGGCAGGGGGCTTAAGGGCGCCTGGACCCGCCCACTTCCGCATTGGGGGCCAGCAACAGTTGCCAGGGCTACCCTGGGCATGGCATGTGGATTAAGGGGCCTGGACCCGCCCACTTCCGCTTTGGGGGCCAGCAACAGTTGCCAGGGCAACCCTGGGCATGGCAGGGGGCTTAAGGGGGCCTGGACCCGCCC
Source organism: Crinia signifera (assembly GCF_055691185.1). NCBI lineage: Eukaryota > Metazoa > Chordata > Amphibia > Anura > Myobatrachidae > Crinia > Crinia signifera. Next base: position 50,784 of record NW_028142526.1, on the reverse strand, counting down.
ACTTCCGCTTTGGGGGCCAGCAACAGTTGCCAGGGCTACCCTGGGCATGGCATGTGGATTAAGGGGGCCTGGACCCGCCCACTTCCACTTTGGGGGCCAGCAACAGTTGCCAGGGCTACCCTGGGCATGGCATGTGGATTAAGGGGGCCTGGACCCGCCCACTTCCTCTTTGGGGGCCAGCAACAGTTGCCAGGGCAACCCTGGGCATGGCAGGGGGCTTAACGGGGCTGGACCCGCCCACTTCCGCTTTGGGGGCCAGCAACAGTTGCCAGGGCTACCCTGGTCATGGCAGGGGGCTTAAGGGGCCTGGACCCACCCACTTCCGCTTTGGGGGCCAGCAACAGTTGCCAGGGCAACCCTGGGCATGGCAGGGGGCTTAGGGGGCTGGACCCGCCCACTTCCGCTTTGGGGGCCAGCAACAGTTGCCAGGGCAACCCTGGGCATGGCAGGGGGCTTAAGGGGGCCTGGACCCGCCCACTTCCGCTTTGGGGGCCAGCAACAGTTGCCAGGGCAACCCTGGGCATGGCAGGGGGCTGAAGCGGGCCTGGACCCGCCCACTTCCGCTTTGGGGGCCAGCAACAGTTGCCACGGCTACCCTGGGCATGGCAGGTGGATTAAGGGGGCCTGGACCCGCCCACTTCCGCTTTGGGGGCCAGCAACAGTTGCCAGGGCAACCCTGGGCATGGCAGGGGGCTTAAGGGGGCCTGGACCCGCCACTTCCGCTTTGGGGGCCAGCAACAGTTGCCAGGGCAACCCTGGGCATGGCAGGGGGCTGAAGCGGGCCTGGACCCGCCCACTTCCGCTTTGGGGTCCAGCAACAGTTGCCAGGGCTACCCTGGGCATGGCAGGTGGATTAAGGGGGCCTGGACCCGCCCACTTCCGCTTTGGGGGCCAGCAACAGTTGCCAGGGCATACCCTGGGCATGGCAGGGGCTTAAGGGTGCCTGGAACCGCCCACTTCCGCTTTGGGGGCCAGCAACAGTTGCCAGGGCTACCCTGGGCATGGCATGTGGATTAAGGGGCCTGGACCCGCCCACTTCCGCTTTGGGGGCCAGCAACAGTTGCCAGGGCAACCCTGGGCATGGCAGGGGGCTTAACGGGGCCTGGACCCGCCCACTTCCGCTTTGGGGGCCAGCAACAGTTGCCAGGGCTACCCTGGGCATGGCATGTGGATTAAGGGGGCCTGGACCCGCCCACTTCCGCTTTGGGGGCCAGCAACAGTTGCCAGGGCAACCCCGGGCATGGCAGGGGGCTTAAGGGGGCCTGGACCCGCCCACTTCCGCTTTGGGGGCCAGCAACAGTTGCCAGGGCTACCCTGGGCATGGCATGTGGATTAAGGGGGCCTGGACCCGCCCACTTCCGCTTTGGGGCCAGCAACAGTTGCCAGGGCAACCCTGGGCATGGCAGGGGGCTTAAGGGGGCCTGGACCCGCCCACTTTCGCTTTGGGGGCCAGCAACAGTTGCCAGGGCTACCCTGGGCATGGCATGTGGATTAAGGGGGCCTGGACCCGCCCACTTCCTCTTTGGGGGCCAGCAACAGTTGCCAGGGCAACCCTGGGCATGGCAGGGGGCTTAACGGGGCCTGGACCCGCCCACTTCCGCTTTGGGGGCCAGCAACAGTTGCCAGGGCTACCCTGGGCATGGCAGGGGCTTAAGGGGGCCTGGACCCGCCCACTTCCGCTTTGGGGGCCAGCAACAGTTGCCAGGGCAACCCTGGGCATGGCAGGGGGCTTAAGGGGGCATGGACCCGCCCACTTCCGCTTTGGGGGCCAGCAACAGTTGCCAGGGCAACCCTGGGCATGGCAGGGGGATTAAGGGGGCCTGGACCCGCCCACTTCCGCTTTGGGGGCCAGCAACAGTTGCCAGGGCATACCCTGGTCATGGCAGGGGGCTTAAGGGGGCCTGGACCCGCCCACTTCCGCTTTGGGGGCCAGTAACAGTTGCCAGGGCAACCCTGGGCATGGCAGGGGGCTTAAGGGGGCCTGGACCCGCCCACTTCCGCTTTGGGGCCAGCAACAGTTGCCAGGGCAACCCTGGGCATGGCAGGGGACTTAAGGGGGCCTGGACCCGCCCACTTCCGCTTTGGGGGCCAGCAACAGTTGCCAGGGCAACCCTGGGCATGGCAGGGGGCTGAAGCGGGCCTGGACCCGCCCACTTCCGCTTTGGGGGCCAGCAACAGTTGCCAGGGCTACCCTGGGCATGGCAGGTGGATTAAGGGGGCCTGGACCCGCCCACTTCCGCTTTGGGGGCCAGCACAGTTGCCAGGGCATACCCTGGGCATGGCAGGGGGCTTAAGGGCGCCTGGACCGCCCACTTCCGCTTTGGGGGCCAGCAACAGTTGCCAGGGCAACGCTGGGCATGGCAGGGGGCTTAAGGGGGCCTGGACCCGCCCACTTCCGCTTTGGGGGCCAGCAACAGTTGCCAGGGCAACCCTGGGCATGGCAGGGGGCTTATGGGGGCCTGGACCCGCCCACTTCCGCTTTGGGGGCCAGCAACAGTTGCCAGGGCAACCCTGGGCATGGCAGGGGGCTTAAAAGGGCCTGGACCCGCCCACTTCCGCTTTGGGGGCCAGCAACAGTTCCCAGGGAATACCCTGGGCATGGAAGGGGGCTTAAGGGCGCCTGGACCCGCCCACTTCCGCTTTGGGGGCCAGCAACAGTTGCCAGGGCAACCTGGGCATGGCAGGGGCTTAAGGGGGCCTGGACCCGCCCACTTCCGCTTTGGGGCCAGCAACAGTTTGCTAGGGCTACCCTGGGCATGGCAGGTGGATTAAGGGGGCCTGGATCCGCCCACTTCCGCTTTGGGGGCCAGCAACAGTTGCCAGGGCATACCCTGGGCCATGGCAGGGGGCTTAAGGGCGCCGTGACCCGGCCCACTTCCGCTTTGGGGGCCAGCAACAGTTGCCAGGGCTACCCTGGGCATGGCATGTGGATTAAGGGGCCTGGACCCGCCCACTTCCGCTTTGGGGCCAGCAACAGTTGCCAGGGCAACCCTGGGCATGGCAGGGGGCTTAAGGGGGCCTGGACCCGCCCACTTCCGCTTTGGGGGCCAGCAACAGTTGCCAGGGCTACCCTGGGCATGGCATGTGGATTAAGGGGGCCTGGACCCGCCCACTTCCGCTTTGGGGGCCAGCAACAGTTGCCAGGGCAACCCTGGGCATGGCAGGGGGCTTAAGGGGGCCTGGACCCGCCCACTTCCGCTTTGGGGGCCAGCAACAGTTGCCAGGGCTACCCTGGGCATGGCATGTGGATTAAGGGGCCTGGACCCGCCCACTTCCGCTTTGGGGGCCAGCAACAGTTGCCAGGGCAACCCTGGGCATGGCAGGGGGCTTAAGGGGGCCTGGACCCGCCCACTTCCGCTTTGGGGGCCAGCAACAGTTGCCAGGGCTACCCTGGGCATGGCATGTGGATTAAGGGGGCCTGGACCCGCCCACTTCCGCTTTGGGGGCCAGCAACAGTTGCCAGGGCAACCCTGGGCATGGCAGGGGGCTTAAGGGGGCCTGGACCCGCCCACTTCCGCTTTGGGGGCCAGCAACAGTTGCCAGGGCTACCCTGGGCATGGCAGGGGGCTTAAGGGGCCTGGACCCGCCCACTTCCGCTTTGGGGGCCAGCAACAGTTGCCAGGGCATACCCTGGGCATGGCAGGGGGCTTAAGGGCGACTGGACCCGCCCACTTCCGCTTTGGGGGCCAGCAACAGTTGCCAGGGCAACCCTGGGCATGGCAGGGGGCTGAAGGGGGCCTGGACCCGCCCACTTCCGCTTTGGGGGCCAGCAACAGTTGCCAGGGCTACCCTGGGCATGGCAGGGGGCTTAAGGGGGCCTGGACCCGCCCACTTCCGCTTTGGGGGCCAGCAACAGTTGCCAGGGCATACCCTGGGCATGGCAGGGGCTTAAGGGGGCCTGGACCCGCCCACTTCCGCTTTGGGGGCCAGCAACAGTTGCCAGGGCAACCCTGGGCATGGCAGGGGGCTTAAGGGGGCCTGGACCCGCCCACTTCGCTTTGGGGGCCAGCAACAGTTGCCAGGGCAACCCTGGGCATGGCAGGGGGCTTAAGGGGGCCTGGACCCGCCCACTTCCGCTTTGGGGGCCAGCAACAGTTGCCAGGGCATACCCTGGGCATGGCAGGTGGATTAAGGGGGCCTGGACCCGCCCACTTCCGCTTTGGGGGCCAGCAACAGTTGCCAGGGCTACCATGGGTATGGCAGGGGGGCTTAAGGGGGCCTGGACCCGCCCACTTCCGCTTTGGGGGCCAGCAACAGTTGCCAGGGCAACCCCGGGCATGGCAGGGGGCTTAAGGGGGCCTGAACCCGCCCACTTCCGCTTTGGGGGCCAGCAACAGTTGCCAGGGCAACCCTGGGCATGGCAGGGGCTTAACGGGGCCTGGACCCGCCCACTTCCGCTTTGGGGGCCAGCAACAGTTGCCAGGGCTACCCTGGTCATGGCAGGGGGCTTAAGGGGGCCTGGACCCGCCCACTTCCGCTTTGGGGGCCAGCAACAGTTGCCAGGGCAACCCTGGGCATGGCAGGGGGCTTAAGGGGGCCTGGACCCGCCCACTTCCGCTTTGGGGCCAGCAACAGTTGCCAGGGCAACCCTGGCATGGCAGGGGGCTTAACGGGGCCTGGACCCGCCCACTTCCGCTTTGGGGGCCAGCAACAGTTGCCAGGGCTACCTGGTCATGGCAGGGGGCTTAAGGGGGCCTGGACCCGCCCACTTCCGCTTTGGGGGCCAGCACAGTTGCCAGGGCAACCCTGGGCATGGCAGGGGGCTTAAGGGGGCCTGGACCCGCCCACTTCCGCTTTGGGGGCCAGCAACAGTTGCCAGGGCAACCCTGGGCATGGCAGGGGGCTTAAGGGGGCCTGGACCCGCCCACTTCCGCTTTGGGGGCCAGCAACAGTTGCCAGGGCTACCATGGGTATGGCAGGGGGCTTAAGGGGGCCTGGACCCGCCCACTTCCGCTTTGGGGGCCAGCAACAGTTGCCAGGGCAACCCTGGGCATGGCAGGGGCTTAAGGGGGCCTGGACCCGCCCACTTCCGCTTTGGGGGCCAGCAACAGTTGCCAGGGCATACCCTGGGCATGGCAGGTGGATTAAGGGGGCCTGGACCCGCCCACTTCCGCTTTGGGGGCCAGCAACAGTTGCCAGGGCTACCATGGGTATGGCAGGGGGCTTAAGGGGGCCTGGACCCGCCCACTTCCGCTTTGGGGCCAGCAACAGTTGCCAGGGCAACCCCGGGCATGGCAGGGGGCTTAAGGGGGCCTGAACCCGCCCACTTCCGCTTTGGGGGCCAGCAACAGTTGCCAGGGCAACCCTGGGGCATGGCAGGGGGCTTAAGGGGGCCTGGACCCGCCCACTTCCGCTTTGGGGGCCAGCAACAGTTGCCAGGGCAACCCTGGGCATGGCAGGGGGCTTAAGGGGCCTGGACCCGCCCACTTCCGCTTTGGGGCCAGCAACAGTTGCCAGGGCTACCCTGGGCATGGCAGGGGGCTTAAGGGGGCCTGGACCCACCCACTTCCGCTTTGGGGGCCAGCAACAGTTGCCAGGGCTACCCTGGGCATGGCAGGGGGCTTAAGGGGGCCTAAACCCGCCCACTTCCGCTTTGGGGGCCAGCAACAGTTGCCATGGCTACGCTGGGCATGGCAGGGGGCTTAAGGGCGCCTGGACCCGCCCACTTCCGCTTTGGGGGCCAGCAACAGTTGCCAGGGCAACCCTGGGCATGGCAGGGGGCTTAAGGGGGCCTGGACCCCGCCCACTTCCGCTTTGGGGGCCAGCAACAGTTGCCAGGGCAACCCTGGGCATGGCAGGGGGATTAAGGGGGCCTGGACCCGCCACTTCCGCTTTGGGGGCCAGCAACAGTTGCCAGGGCTACCCTGGGCATGGCAGGGGGCTTAAGGGCGCCTGGACCCGCCCACTTCCGCTTTGGGGGCCAGCAACAGTTGCCAGGGCATACCCTGGTCATGGCAGGGGGCTTAAGGGGGCCTGGACACGCCCACTTCCGCTTTGGGGGCCAGCAACAGTTGCCAGGGCAACCCTGGGGCATGGCAGGGGGCTTAAGGGGGCCTGGACCCGCCAACTTCCGCTTTGGGGGCCAGCAACAGTTGCCAGGGCAACCCTGGGCATGGCAGGGGGCTTAAGGGGGCCTGGACCCGCCCACTTCCGCTTTGGGGGCCAGCAACAGTTGCCAGGGCAACCCTGGGCATGGCAGGGGCTGAAGCGGGCCTGGACCCGCCCACTTCCGCTTTGGGGGCCAGCAACAGTTGCCAGAGCTACCCTGGGCATGGCAGGTGGGATTAAGGGGGCCTGGACCCGCCCACTTCCGCTTTGGGGGCCAGCAACAGTTGCCAGTGCATACCCTGGGCATGGCAGGGGGCTTAAGGGCGCCTGGACCCGCCCACTTCCGCTTTGGGGGCCAGCAACAGTTGCCAGGGCTACCCTGGGCATGGCATGTGGATTAAGGGGCCTGGACCCGCCCACTTCCGCTTTGGGGCCAGCAACAGTTGCCAGGGCAACCCTGGGCATGGCAGGGGGCTTAAGGGGGCCTGGACCCGCCCACTTCCGCTTTGGGGGCCAGCAACAGTTGCCAGGGCTACCCTGGGCATGGCATGTGGATTAAGGGGCCTGGACCCGCCCACTTCCACTTTGGGGGCCAGCAACAGTTGCCAGGGCTACCCTGGGCATGGCATGTGGATTAAGGGGGCCTGGACCCGCCCACTTCCTCTTTGGGGGCCAGCAACAGTTGCCAGGGCAACCCTGGGCATGGCAGGGGGCTTAACGGGGCCTGGACCCGCCCACTTCCGCTTTGGGGGCCAGCAACAGTGCCAGGGCTACCCTGGTCATGGCAGGGGGCTTAAGGGGGCCTGGACCCACCCACTTCCGCTTTGGGGGCCAGCAACAGTTGCCAGGGCAACCCTGGGCATGGCAGGGGGCTTTAGGGGCCTGGACCCGCCCACTTCCGCTTTGGGGGCCAGCAACAGTTGCCAGGGCAACCCTGGGCATGGCAGGGGGCTTAAGGGGGCCTGGACCCGCCCACTTCCGCTTTGGGGGCCAGCAACAGTTGCCAGGGCAACCCTGGGCATGGCAGGGGGCTGAAGCGGGCCTGGACCCGCCCACTTCCGCTTTGGGGGCCAGCAACAGTTGCCACGGCTACCCTGGGCATGGCAGGTGGATTAAGGGGGCCTGGACCCGCCCCACTTCCGCTTTGGGGGCCAGCAACAGTTGCCAGGGCAAACCCTGGGCATGGCAGGGGGCTTAAGGGGGCCTGGACCCGCCCACTTCCGCTTTGGGGGCCAGCAACAGTTGCCAGGGCAACCCTGGGCATGGCAGGGGCTGAAGCGGGCCTGGACCCGCCCACTTCCGCTTTGGGGTCCAGCAACAGTTGCCAGGGCTACCCTGGGCATGGCAGGTGGATTAAGGGGGCCTGGACCCGCCCACTTCCGCTTTGGGGGCCCAGCAACAGTTGCCAGGGCATACCCTGGGCATGGCAGGGGGCTTAAGGGTGCCTGGAACCGCCCACTTCCGCTTTGGGGCCAGCAACAGTTGCCAGGCTACCCTGGGCATGGCATGTGGATTAAGGGGCCTGGACCCGCCCACTTCCGCTTTGGGGGCCAGCAACAGTTGCCAGGGCAACCCTGGGCATGGCAGGGGGCTTAACGGGGCCTGGACCCGCCCACTTCCGCTTTGGGGGCCAGCAACAGTTGCCAGGGCTACCCTGGGCATGGCATGTGGATAAGGGGGCCTGGACCCGCCCACTTCCGCTTTGGGGGCCAGCAACAGTTGCCAGGGCAACCCTGGGCATGGGCAGGGGCTTAAGGGGGCCTGGACCCGCCCACTTCCGCTTTGGGGGCCAGCAACAGTTGCCAGGGCTACCCTGGGCATGGCATGTGGATTAAGGGGGCCTGGACCCGCCCACTTCCGCTTTGGGGGCCAGCAACAGTTGCCAGGGCAACCCTGGGCATGGCAGGGGGCTTAAGGGGGCCTGGACCCGCCCACTTCCGCTTTGGGGGCCAGCAACAGTTGCCAGGGCTACCCTGGGCATGGCATGTGGATTAAGGGGGCCTGGACCCGCCCACTTCCTCTTTGGGGGCCAGCAACAGTTGCCAGGGCAACCCTGGGCATGGCAGGGGCTTAACGGGGCCTGGACCCGCCCACTTCCGCTTTGGGGCCAGAACAGTTGCCAGGGCTACCCTGGGCATGGCAGGGGGCTTAAGGGGGCCTGGACCCGCCCACTTCCGCTTTGGGGGCCAGCAACAGTTGCCAGGGCAACCCTGGGCATGGCAGGGGGCTTAAGGGGGCATGGACCCGCCCACTTCCGCTTTGGGGGCCAGCAACAGTTGCCAGGGCAACCCTGGGCATGGCAGGGGGATTAAGGGGGCCTGGACCCGCCCACTTCCGCTTTGGGGGCCAGCAACAGTTGCCAGGGCATACCCTGGTCATGGCAGGGGGCTTAAGGGGGCCTGGACCCGCCCACTTCCGCTTTGGGGGCCAGTAACAGTTGCCAGGGCAACCCTGGGCATGGCAGGGGGCTTAAGGGGCCTGGACCCGCCCACTTCCGCTTTGGGGGCCAGCAACAGTTGCCAGGGCAACCCTGGGCATGGCAGGGGACTTAAGGGGGCCTGGACCCGCCCACTTCCGCTTTGGGGGCCAGCAACAGTTGCCAGGGCAACCCTGGGCATGGCAGGGGGCTGAAGCGGGCCTGGACCCGCCCACTTCCGCTTTGGGGGCCAGCAACAGTTGCCAGGGCTACCCTGGGCATGGCAGGTGGATTAAGGGGGCCTGGACCCGCCCACTTCCGCTTTTGGGGGCCAGCAACAGTTGCCAGGGCATACCCTGGGCATGGCAGGGGCTTAAGGGCGCCTGGACCCGCCCACTTCCGCTTGGGGGCCAGCAACAGTTGCCAGGGCAACGCTGGGCATGGCAGGGGGCTTAAGGGGGCCTGGACCCGCCCACTTCCGCTTTGGGGGCCAGCAACAGTTGCCAGGGCAACGCTGGGCATGGCAGGGGGCTTAAGGGGGCCTGGACCCGCCCACTTCCGCTTTGGGGGCCAGCAACAGTTGCCAGGGCAACCCTGGGCATGGCAGGGGGCTTAAGGGGGCCTGGACCCGCCCACTTCCGCTTTGGGGGCCAGCAACAGTTGCCAGGGCAACCCTGGGCATGGCAGGGGGCTTAAAAGGGCCTGGACCCGCCCACTTCCGCTTTGGGGGCCAGCAACAGTTCCCAGGGAATACCCTGGGCATGGGAAGGGGCTTAAGGGCGCCTGGACCCGCCCACTTCCGCTTTGGGGGCCAGCAACAGTTGCCAGGGCAACCCTGGGCATGGCAGGGGGCTTAAGGGGGCCTGGACCCGCCCACTTCCGCTTTGGGGGCCAGCAACAGTTGCTAGGGCTACCCTGGGCATGGCAGGTGGATTAAGGGGGCCTGGATCCGCCCACTTCCGCTTTGGGGGCCAGCAACAGTTGCCAGGGCATACCCTGGGCATGGCAGGGGGCTTAAGGGCGCCGTGACCCGCCCACTTCCGCTTTGGGGGCCAGCAACAGTTGCCAGGGCTACCCTGGGCATGGCATGTGGATTAAGGGGCCTGGACCCGCCCACTTCCGCTTTGGGGGCCAGCAACAGTTGCCAGGGCAACCCTGGGCCATGGCAGGGGGCTTAAGGGGGCCTGGACACGCCCACTTCCGCTTTGGGGGCCAGCAACAGTTGCCAGGGCTACCCTGGGCATGGCATGTGGATTAAGGGGGCCTGGACCCGCCCACTTCCGCTTTGGGGGCCAGCAACAGTTGCCAGGGCAACCCTGGGCATGGCAGGGGGCTTAAGGGGGCCTGGACCCGCCCACTTCCGCTTTGGGGGCCAGCAACAGTTGCCAGGGCTACCCTGGGCATGGCATGTGGATTAAGGGGCCTGGACCCGCCCACTTCCGCTTTGGGGGCCAGCAACAGTTGCCAGGGCAACCCTGGGCATGGCAGGGGGCTTAAGGGGGCCTGGACCCGCCCACTTCCGCTTTGGGGGCCAGCAACAGTTGCCAGGGCTACCCTGGGCATGGCATGTGGATTAAGGGGGCCTGGACCCGCCCACTTCCGCTTTGGGGGCCAGCAACAGTTGCCAGGGCAACCCTGGGCATGGCAGGGGGCTTAAGGGGGCCTGGACCCGCCCACTTCCGCTTTGGGGGCCAGCAACAGTTGCCAGGGCTACCCTGGGCATGGCAGGGGGCTTAAGGGGGCCTGGACCCGCCCACTTCCGCTTTGGGGGCCAGCAACAGTTGCCAGGGCATACCCTGGGCATGGCAGGGGGCTTAAGGGCGACTGGACCCGCCCACTTCCGCTTTGGGGGCCAGCAACAGTTGCCAGGGCAACCCTGGGCATGGCAGGGGGCTGAAGGGGGCCTGGACCCGCCCACTTCCGCTTTGGGGGCCAGCAACAGTTGCCAGGGCTACCCTGGGCATGGCAGGGGGCTTAAGGGGGCCTGGACCCGCCCACTTCCGCTTTGGGGGCCAGCAACAGTTGCCAGGGCATACCCTGGGCATGGCAGGGGGCTTAAGGGGGCCTGGACCCGCCCACTTCCGCTTTGGGGGCCAGCAACAGTTGCCAGGGCAACCCTGGGCATGGCAGGGGGCTTAAGGGGGCCTGGACCCGCCCACTTCCGCTTTGGGGGCCAGCAACAGTTGCCAGGGCAACCCTGGGCATGGCAGGGGGCTTAAGGGGGCCTGGACCCGCCCACTTCCGCTTTGGGGGCCAGCAACAGTTGCCAGGGCATACCCTGGGCATGGCAGGTGGATTAAGGGGGCCTGGACCCGCCCACTTCCGCTTTGGGGGCCAGCAACAGTTGCCAGGGCTACCATGGGTATGGCAGGGGGCTTAAGGGGGCCTGGACCCGCCCACTTCCGCTTTGGGGGCCAGCAACAGTTGCCAGGGCAACCCCGGGCATGGCAGGGGGCTTAAGGGGGCCTGAACCCGCCCACTTCCGCTTTGGGGGCCAGCAACAGTTGCCAGGGCAACCCTGGGCATGGCAGGGGGCTTAACGGGGCCTGGACCCGCCCACTTCCGCTTTGGGGGCCAGCAACAGTTGCCAGGGCTACCCTGGTCATGGCAGGGGGCTTAAGGGGGCCTGGACCCGCCCACTTCCGCTTTGGGGGCCAGCAACAGTTGCCAGGGCAACCCTGGGCATGGCAGGGGGCTTAAGGGGGCCTGGACCCGCCCACTTCCGCTTTGGGGGCCAGCAACAGTTGCCAGGGCAACCCTGGGCATGGCAGGGGGCTTAAGGGGGCCTGGACCCGCCCACTTCCGCTTTGGGGGCCAGCAACAGTTGCCAGGGCTACCCTGGGCATGGCAGGGGGCTTAAGGGGGCCTGGACCCACCCACTTCCGCTTTGGGGGCCAGCAACAGTTGCCAGGGCTACCCTGGGCATGGCAGGGGGCTTAAGGGGGCCTAAACCCGCCCACTTCCGCTTTGGGGGCCAGCAACAGTTGCCATGGCTACGCTGGGCATGGCAGGGGGCTTAAGGGCGCCTGGACCCGCCCACTTCCGCTTTGGGGGCCAGCAACAGTTGCCAGGGCAACCCTGGGCATGGCAGGGGGCTTAAGGGGGCCTGGACCCGCCCACTTCCGCTTTGGGGGCCAGCAACAGTTGCCAGGGCAACCCTGGGCATGGCAGGGGGATTAAGGGGGCCTGGACCCGCCCACTTCCGCTTTGGGGGCCAGCAACAGTTGCCAGGGCTACCCTGGGCATGGCAGGTGGATTAAGGGGGCCTGGATCCGCCCACTTCCGCTTTGGGGGCCAGCAACAGTTGCCAGGGCATACCCTGGGCATGGCAGGGGGCTTAAGGGCGCCGTGACCCGCCCACTTCCGCTTTGGGGGCCAGCAACAGTTGCCAGGGCTACCCTGGGCATGGCATGGGGCTGAAGGGGGCCTGGACCCGCCCACTTCCGCTTTGGGGGCCAGCAACAGTTGCCAGGGCAACCCTGGGCATGGCAGGGGGCTTAAAAGGGCCTGGACCCGCCCACTTCCGCTTTGGGGGCCAGCAACAGTTCCCAGGGAATACCCTGGGCATGGAAGGGGGCTTAAGGGCGCCTGGACCCGCCCACTTCCGCTTTGGGGGCCAGCAACAGTTGCCAGGGCAACCCTGGGCATGGCAGGGGGCTTAAGGGGGCCTGGACCCGCCCACTTCCGCTTTGGGGGCCAGCAACAGTTGCTAGGGCTACCCTGGGCATGGCAGGTGGATTAAGGGGGCCTGGATCCGCCCACTTCCGCTTTGGGGGCCAGCAACAGTTGCCAGGGCATACCCTGGGCATGGCAGGGGGCTTAAGGGCGCCGTGACCCGCCCACTTCCGCTTTGGGGGCCAGCAACAGTTGCCAGGGCTACCCTGGGCATGGCATGTGGATTAAGGGGCCTGGACCCGCCCACTTCCGCTTTGGGGGCCAGCAACAGTTGCCAGGGCAACCCTGGGCATGGCAGGGGGCTTAAGGGGGCCTGGACCCGCCCACTTCCGCTTTGGGGGCCAGCAACAGTTGCCAGGGCTACCCTGGGCATGGCATGTGGATTAAGGGGGCCTGGACCCGCCCACTTCCGCTTTGGGGGCCAGCAACAGTTGCCAGGGCAACCCTGGGCATGGCAGGGGGCTTAAGGGGGCCTGGACCCGCCCACTTCCGCTTTGGGGGCCAGCAACAGTTGCCAGGGCTACCCTGGGCATGGCATGTGGATTAAGGGGCCTGGACCCGCCCACTTCCGCTTTGGGGGCCAGCAACAGTTGCCAGGGCAACCCTGGGCATGGCAGGGGGCTTAAGGGGGCCTGGACCCGCCCACTTCCGCTTTGGGGGCCAGCAACAGTTGCCAGGGCTACCCTGGGCATGGCATGTGGATTAAGGGGGCCTGGACCCGCCCACTTCCGCTTTGGGGGCCAGCAACAGTTGCCAGGGCAACCCTGGGCATGGCAGGGGGCTTAAGGGGGCCTGGACCCGCCCACTTCCGCTTTGGGGGCCAGCAACAGTTGCCAGGGCTACCCTGGGCATGGCAGGGGGCTTAAGGGGGCCTGGACCCGCCCACTTCCGCTTTGGGGGCCAGCAACAGTTGCCAGGGCATACCCTGGGCATGGCAGGGGGCTTAAGGGCGACTGGACCCGCCCACTTCCGCTTTGGGGGCCAGCAACAGTTGCCAGGGCAACCCTGGGCATGGCAGGGGGCTGAAGGGGGCCTGGACCCGCCCACTTCCGCTTTGGGGGCCAGCAACAGTTGCCAGGGCTACCCTGGGCATGGCAGGGGGCTTAAGGGGGCCTGGACCCGCCCACTTCCGCTTTGGGGGCCAGCAACAGTTGCCAGGGCATACCCTGGGCATGGCAGGGGGCTTAAGGGGGCCTGGACCCGCCCACTTCCGCTTTGGGGGCCAGCAACAGTTGCCAGGGCAACCCTGGGCATGGCAGGGGGCTTAAGGGGGCCTGGACCCGCCCACTTCCGCTTTGGGGGCCAGCAACAGTTGCCAGGGCAACCCTGGGCATGGCAGGGGGCTTAAGGGGGCCTGGACCCGCCCACTTCCGCTTTGGGGGCCAGCAACAGTTGCCAGGGCATACCCTGGGCATGGCAGGTGGATTAAGGGGGCCTGGACCCGCCCACTTCCGCTTTGGGGGCCAGCAACAGTTGCCAGGGCTACCATGGGTATGGCAGGGGGCTTAAGGGGGCCTGGACCCGCCCACTTCCGCTTTGGGGGCCAGCAACAGTTGCCAGGGCAACCCCGGGCATGGCAGGGGGCTTAAGGGGGCCTGAACCCGCCCACTTCCGCTTTGGGGGCCAGCAACAGTTGCCAGGGCAACCCTGGGCATGGCAGGGGGCTTAACGGGGCCTGGACCCGCCCACTTCCGCTTTGGGGGCCAGCAACAGTTGCCAGGGCTACCCTGGTCATGGCAGGGGGCTTAAGGGGGCCTGGACCCGCCCACTTCCGCTTTGGGGGCCAGCAACAGTTGCCAGGGCAACCCTGGGCATGGCAGGGGGCTTAAGGGGGCCTGGACCCGCCCACTTCCGCTTTGGGGGCCAGCAACAGTTGCCAGGGCAACCCTGGGCATGGCAGGGGGCTTAAGGGGGCCTGGACCCGCCCACTTCCGCTTTGGGGGCCAGCAACAGTTGCCAGGGCTACCCTGGGCATGGCAGGGGGCTTAAGGGGGCCTGGACCCACCCACTTCCGCTTTGGGGGCCAGCAACAGTTGCCAGGGCTACCCTGGGCATGGCAGGGGGCTTAAGGGGGCCTAAACCCGCCCACTTCCGCTTTGGGGGCCAGCAACAGTTGCCATGGCTACGCTGGGCATGGCAGGGGGCTTAAGGGCGCCTGGACCCGCCCACTTCCGCTTTGGGGGCCAGCAACAGTTGCCAGGGCAACCCTGGGCATGGCAGGGGGCTTAAGGGGGCCTGGACCCGCCCACTTCCGCTTTGGGGGCCAGCAACAGTTGCCAGGGCAACCCTGGGCATGGCAGGGGGATTAAGGGGGCCTGGACCCGCCCACTTCCGCTTTGGGGGCCAGCAACAGTTGCCAGGGCTACCCTGGGCATGGCAGGGGGCTTAAGGGCGCCTGGACCCGCCCACTTCCGCTTTGGGGGCCAGCAACAGTTGCCAGGGCATACCCTGGGCATGGCAGGGGGCTTAAGGGCGCCAGGACCCGCCCACTTCTGCTTTGGGGGCCAGCAACAGTTGCCAGGGCTACCCTGGGCATGGCATGGGGCTGAAGGGGGCCTGGACCCGCCCACTTCCGCTTTGGGGGCCAGCAACAGTTGCAAGGGCTACCCTGGGCATGGCAGGGAGATTAAGGGGGCCTGGACCCGCCCACTTCCGCTTTGGGGGCCAACAACAGTTGCCAGGGCATACCCTGGGCATGGCAGGGGGCTTAAGGGCGCCTGGACCCGCCCACTTCCGCTTTGGGGGCCAGCAACAGTTGCCAGGGCAACCCTGGGCATGGCAGGGGGCTTAAGGGGGCCTGGACCCGCCCACTTCCGCTTTGGGGGCCAGCAACAGTTGTCAGGGCAACCCTGGGCATGGCAGGGGGCTTAAGGGGGCCTGGACCCGCCCACTTCCGCTTTGGGGGCCAGCAACAGTTGCCAGGGCAACCCTGGGCATGGCAGGGGGCTTAAAGGCGCCTGGACCCGCCCACTTCTGCTTTGGGGGCCAGCAACAGTTGCCAGGGCTACCCTGGGCATGGCAGGGGGCTGAAGGGGGCCTGGACCCGCCCACTTCCGCTTTGGGGGCCAGCAACAGTTGCAAGGGCTACCCTGGGCATGGCAGGGAGATTAAGGGGGCCTGGACCCGCCCACTTCCGCTTTGGGGGCCAACAACAGTTGCCAGGGCATACCCTGGGCATGGCAGGGGGCTTAAGGGCGCCTGGACCCGCCCACTTCCGCTTTGGGGGCCAGCAACAGTTGCCAGGGCAACCCTGGGCATGGCAGGGGGCTTAAGGGGGCCTGGACCCGCCCACTTCCGCTTTGGGGGCCAGCAACAGTTGCCAGGGCAACCCTAAGCATGGCAGGGGGCTTAAGGGGGCCTGGACCCGCCCACTTCCGCTTTGGGGGCCAGCAACAGTTGCCAGGGCAACCCTGGGCATGGCAGGGGGCTTAAGGGCGCCTGGACCCGCCCACTTCCGCTTTGGGGGCCAGCAACAGTTGCCAGGGCAACCCTGGGCATGGCAGGGGGCTTAAGGGGGCCTGGACCCGCCCACTTCCGCTTTGGGGGCCAGCAACAGTTGCCAGGGCTACCCTGGGCATGGCAGCGGGATTAAGGGGGCCTGGACCCGCCCACTTCCGCTTTGGGGGCCAGCAACAGTTGCCAGGGCAACCCTGGGCATGGCAGGGGGCTTAAGGGGGCCTGGACCCGCCCACTTCCGCTTTGGGGGCCAGCAACAGTTGCCAGGGCATACCTTGGACATGGCAGGGGGCTTAAGGGCGCCTGGACCCGCCCACTTCCGCTTTGGGGGCCAGCAACAGTTGCCAGGGCATACCCTGGGCATGGCAAGGGGCTTAAGGGCGCCAGTACCCGCCCACTTCCGCTTTGGGGGCCAGAAACAGTTGCCAGGGCTACCCTGGGCATGGCAGGGGGCTGAAGGGGGCCTGGACCCGCCCACTTCCGCTTTGGGGGCAGCAACAGTTGCAAGGGCTACCCTGGGCATGGCAGGGGGATTAAGGGGACCTGGACCCGCCCACTTCCGCTTTGGGGGCCAGCAACAGTTGCCAGGGCAACCCTGGGCATGGCAGGGGGCTTAAGGGGGCCTGGACCCGCCCACTTCCGCTTTGGGGGCCAGCAACAGTTGTCAGGGCAACCCTGGGCATGGCAGGGGGCTTAAGGGGGCCTGGACCCGCCCACTTCCGCTTTGGGGGCCAGCAACAGTTGCCAGGGCAACCCTGGGCATGGCAGGGGGCTTAAAGGCGCCTGGACCCGCCCACTTCTGCTTTGGGGGCCAGCAACAGTTGCCAGGGCTACCCTGGGCATGGCAGGGGGCTGAAGGGGGCCTGGACCCGCCCACTTCCGCTTTGGGGGCCAGCAACAGTTGCAAGGGCTACCCTGGGCATGGCAGGGAGATTAAGGGGGCCTGGACCCGCCCACTTCCGCTTTGGGGGCCAACAACAGTTGCCAGGGCATACCCTGGGCATGGCAGGGGGCTTAAGGGCGCCTGGACCCGCCCACTTCCGCTTTGGGGGCCAGCAACAGTTGCCAGGGCAACCCTGGGCATGGCAGGGGGCTTAAGGGGGCCTGGACCCGCCCACTTCCGCTTTGGGGGCCAGCAACAGTTGCCAGGGCAACCCTAAGCATGGCAGGGGGCTTAAGGGGGCCTGGACCCGCCCACTTCCGCTTTGGGGGCCAGCAACAGTTGCCAGGGCAACCCTGGGCATGGCAGGGGGATTAAGGGGACCTGGACCCGCCCACTTCCGCTTTGGGGGCCAGCAACAGTTGCCAGGGCAACCCTGGGCATGGCAGGGGGCTTAACGGGGCCTGGACCCGCCCACTTCCGCTTTGGGGGCCAGCAACAGTTGCCAGGGCTACCCTGGGCATGGCATGTGGATTAAGGGGGCCTGGACCCGCCCACTTCCGCTTTGGGGGCCAGCAACAGTTGCCAGGGCAACCCTGGGCATGGCAGGGGGCTTAACAGGGCCTGGACCCGCCCACTTCCGCTTTGGGGGCCAGCAACAATTGCCAGGGCTACCCTGGGCATGGCAGGGGGCTTAAGGGGGCCTGGACCCACCCACTTCCGCTTTGGGGGCCAGCAACAGTTGCCAGGGCTACCCTGGGCATGGCAGGGGGCTTAAGGGGGCCTGGACCCGCCCACTTCCGCTTTGGGGGCCAGCAACAGTTGCCAGGGCTACCCTGGGCATGGCATGTGGATTAAGGGGGCCTGGACCCGCCCACTTCCGCTTTGGGGGCCAGCAACAGTTGCCAGGGCAACCCTGGGCATGGCAGGGGGCTTAACAGGGCCTGGACCCGCCCACTTCCGCTTTGGGGGCCAGCAACAGTTGCCAGGGCTACCCTGGGCATGGCAGGGGGCTTAAGGGGGCCTGGACCCACCCACTTCCGCTTTGGGGGCCAGCAACAGTCCTGTCGGAACATATACTCACCATGGATCAACATAAATTACTTCAAAAAGGCCTCTCTTTCTCCCCTACAAATCGATTCGACAGATTTAAATGGGAGACTAGCTTACATCTCTTCGCTCGCAAACTATTACTCACCAAGTTCCACTCGATGCATAAATCAGAACAATCCAACCTGGCCTCAAATGACTGGTCACCCAGGGAACTCCAGGCCATACAAGACCTCGAAGAGCTCCAGAATCAAGAAAGTGTTGGTGGGAGAAAAATATGTAAGAAAAAATCTTCCTTCTTCCCCAACGAAGCAATATGCCCGGAGGTCAGAGTGTTTATGAATTTGGTTGCCAAGGACTTCGACCAACTCCATCGGAACAAAAAATGGGCAAAAACGCATAACAACCTCACTAAATCTGAAACCCAAGCCCTCAGAGAGATCAAAAAATGGGATGATATTGAAATCAAACCAGCTGACAAGGGTGGTAATATTGTGATCTGGCCTATCAATCTCTATCTCACTGAAGTATACAGGCAGTTGGAAGACAAAACATGTTACAGAAAAACACTCTTTGATCCCACCACCAACTTTAAATTAGAATATGACCGCATGATAAACAGAGCATTCTCCAATGGAATCATAACAAAGTCAGAACTCACATATCTACAAACTCCTAATCCAAGAATTGCCACATTTTACTTATTGCCCAAAATACATAAATGCCTCCAAGAACCACCGGGCCGACCAATTGTTTCGGGCAATGGGTCTCTCATTGAAAATGCCTGCTCTTTTCTGGACATTCACTTACGCCATCATGTGACCAGCTTACCCTCCTACACTAAGGACACCACAGAGGTACTAAAAAAAGTACACGATGTTCAACTAGATGAAGACCACCTACTGGTGTCATTGGACGTGGAGTCACTATATAATTGTATACAACACGACCTGGGCATACAAGCAGTACGCTACTTTTTGGAGATGGAAGGCTCAACTCCCTTTCATGACTTTCTCCTCGATTTACTGGAATTCGTCTTACACAAAAACTATTTTGTGTTCGAAAATCATTATTACATCCAAGGAAGAGGGACCGCAATGGGGGCGGCTTGTGCCCCAACGTACGCCAACCTCTTCCTTGGATGGTGGGAGAGAGAAGTTGTGTTTCAGGATGACGACGATGTAGCATGCATCCATAATTGGATGCGCTACATCGATGATATCTTTATAATCTGGAAGGGCACACAAGATCAACTCTCTTCTTTCATCCTGAAACTTAATACCAACAAACTCAACTTGAAGTTTACTCATGAAAGTAGCCCGTCAACTATAACATTCTTGGATCTTCGTCTCTACCGGGGACATGACAACAGACTTTGCACAGAATTGTATAGAAAGTCCACATCTACAAATAGCCTACTATACAGCACCAGTTCACATTTTCCCCCTACGGTCAAAAACCTACCCAAAGGGGAATTCCTTCGGGTACGCCGTAATTGCTCCGATGATGCTGTTTTCAAAACGAAATGTGATGAACTTACAATCAGGCTACGGGAACGCGGATACTCGAATCGGAACATCAAAAAAGCTAAAAGAACAGTTGAACACACCCCCCGCGAGGAAATCCTGTTCAAAAACAAAAGCAAAGATACTGATGCACAAACAATTAGAATGGTCGGAACATACTGCCAAGAATGGAGGGACATTAAGAATATTCTCCAAAAACACTGGCCCGTGCTTCTCACGGATAGGGATTTAGCTAACAATCTCAAACCCCAAGTTGACTTGAGCTGGAAAAGAGCCCCAAACTTGAAAGACAACCTAGTTCGCAGCCACTTTGTGAAAAGTCAAAGGAAAGAACCCAGACTTAAAGGTAGCCATCCCTGTGGTAACTGCAAAGCCTGCAGCCACATTAGGAACACACTGACTGTCCAAAATCGTTTTGGGGATCCGATTACTATCCAAGAGTACTTCAATTGCAAAAGTCCAAATGTGATCTATTGTATCACCTGCCCCTGCGATAAGAACTATGTGGGTATGACATCCCGCCCCCTTAAACAGCGTATACTTGAACACATCGGCAATATTAGAAACGCAGCAACGGATAAAGCCAAAATGAAGCAACTAACGTCGGTAGCCAGACATTTCTTCCGAAATCACAACTCAGACACTTCACTCCTAACATTCTCAGGACTTGAACAAATCCATCTTGGTCGGAGAGGAGGGGACATCAATCAAACCTTGTTACAGAAGGAGAGCTGGTGGATCTTTCAGCTAGACACTCTCTCCCCTAAAGGCCTGAATGAAGATATCAACTTCAGTTCATTCCTGTGATAATGTCCACCTATAATCTAACTTATACCCCCAGGCAACCCTCTTGTTCAGCCATACCTCACCTCCCACTTACACATTCCCTTCAACTATTAATTACTCCATCAATAGAGATATATGTATCTCTCATTGCTCTCTTACAAAGTCCTTGGTTCTAATAGTGACTATCTATATTACTTATTAATTAAGTTATTTTCAATAATAATGTCGCAATTACACGTTGTATGTCTGATGCAACAGTGTGTTCTCTTTCAGGGTCCATAAAGGGCAGTAAGACTATTTGGAACTTAGTGTCGACTAACTGAGGGCCGTAATCATTACCTGCTTGTATGACCCATGTGCCTATCAAGAGACTAATGACACTCATTGTGTTTACTCACATATATATACATCCATGTGGTATCCATAGTAATTTTAAAAAATTGTTTCGCCATATGCATTATAGCTCTTTATGCTTTACCAGCAGCCGTTGGACTCATGTAGCTTGCATATCTAACTTTTACTTATTGTGTGATACGTTATACTTTGCTTGCTTACACGGTCACATAATAATAATAATTTTTGTATTTGATCAACCAGGGGGCCATCCATGGCATCTCTCATGCGCTTCGTGCTTTGACAAAGGATGTTCATACTTACATCCCTGTGTTTCCCTGTGTATTACTGTTGCAATGTAATATCCATCACTAATTGTTCCTATTATGTTTTCTTAGGTCTTAAAGAATCTGTGCTCTCAGCCTGATCACGGGCTCTACCACTCTTAGTTATAATCATACTTTTCCTATTATTATTTTTTTTACCATCGAAACCCACTATGTAACATATCTAATACCCAATAACTCAATACCAAGTATAACCCCATGTCATCACATGGGACACACTATCCTGTACCCCGTAACTGACGCATCCTATGACTTAATTAATTAACACTACCGATTTTTTCAAGACCCCCTTAACCTTAGTACCATTTAAATTTACCTATTTTTAATCATCAACCAGGCTTAATAAGGTGGCCCCTTGCCCTAACAATTATAATGTTTCCCTGTACTTCAATACAGCTACACACGCCAACGTCAATCGTAACATTGTTACCCAATTTAACTCTCATCAATTATTTTGTTACCCCCCCTGTCTATACTCTCATGCTACATGAATAACATACCTCCCTCAAACAATGTATCCTCTTGCCTTAACAACCATAGCGTTTCCCTATACCCTGACACAGCTACAATGTTAATCGCAATTCGGTTCCTTAATTCTACCCCCATCATTTATCCTGTTACCCCTCATTCTAGATATACATGCTCCTTAAATCATATACTCTCCTACCCCACCTGCACCCTATTACACGGTGCCAGCAGTCGACACAACTCCGTGTCCGCACTTATAAACTATTAGCATAGGTGGCTTAGTGCAACCGCAACTACTGGACAACAGCGGGACACCACACCCACCAACCCTATTGGGACATCCTTATGTCCGTCACACATTTGACATTGCCATTGGTCCGCCTTCCTCTCTTATACAGACAGGGAGTCCTTGGTCCAGCACGTCATAGTGAACAAGCCCAATCGGGGCGAAACACGTGTCTCGACGTCAGGGGCTTCCCCAGCCATACGGAACCCTCCTCCACACTCTCCGGCAATTGCAGTAGCGGCTCAGGCAGTGGGAGCGGGACATGGACAGATTGCCTGTCCGTGACTGAAACCCGCAGGTCAACTTGAAGGTATTTAAACCCTGCTATTGTATCTTTTATATATATCTCTAGGTTCACGCACAGACTGGGTGTCTGATACGTGACTCCGAAGCCACTGCCATCTCCTATTGTATCTTACTGTGCCGGATGCTCACACTACACCCGACTGTCTAACGCACAGTTCGTGGTGATCACGGTCTGAGCACTACCCATCGCCAAACATACACCCCTATCACAGGTTAGACATTTCTGCTCTGTGCAGCGATTTCCTATAATTGTGGGGCTCTGACCCTAACTCCAGCACAGCAGCCGTTTGACGGCTTGCACTCAAGTAGACTGACACTAGTCTCATGTATCATTATATAAAAATATTTTTTTCTAGAGCATAACCAATTGACCCGCAGTACCTACTGATCCTGGGACTCTGACCCCAAACCTAAGGACGGCAACCACAGGGCGTTTTTGCCTTAATTATACTGGCACCAGTCTCATCTGTTAGGATCATAAGTAATTGATTCACAGGTATTAACAACTACTACCTGGGATCACCACAACTATCATCTAATCAGTTATTTATCTACTCTAAACTCCACTCTAATAGTGGGTCCTAGCACTACTCCTACAATCCACTAAGGTCAGCTAGATCATCTCTACAGTGTAATACTCCCTTGTTCTTAAGAGGGGACCAACTGTTGATATTTGTCTCAATTTATATTTTTGTTACTTATGATCAGTTATCCTTTGCTGAGACAAGTATATGTGACTTCTCATTATGTATGTTGCAACTAATGACTGTTTGACTAGTTTGCACATACATTAACCTATGGTTAATAAAGACCTTACTCACCCCTGCTTGTGGTGCAGTGCACAGTATCTCCCATTACTGGTACAGTAACCACAAAATCCGGTAAACTCTAAGCAGTGGGCACATATAACCATTTATTCATATGCTCAGTGTATCTGTACATCCCATTTTTTCCTCCTCTGCCAATTTCCACCTCATTATCATCTTCCACCTGGACTCGCTCACTCTCTCATTCACCTGGGTCACACCAGGGGGAAAGCAGAAGTGGCATCTTGCTCCCAATAACATTTGAGGCTCTCTCATCTGACGATATATACTGCCATACATCGCTGTGCCGCCTGATCCCATCCGAACTCAGCAGCTAAGCAGTGACTGGCTGGATCAGTACCTCTTGGGAGACCACCAGGGAATATCCAGTGCTGTATTGACACCCAGACAGCAGAAGCAGCGGGTGCATATGAAGAGCATTCTTTCCCCTCTCTCTATTCACAAACTCTACTACGAACAAACCTGTGACCCACAAGAAAGGCTTCATGTATGTTTTCTGTATGTTATTTATTGAGGGTCCGTAGCAAGACCTAATCTAATTAATTAACCGTATTGGTACACAAATTATGTATGTGATTATCACCATTGTTGTCTTGCCTACAATTTGGATTCCTATCTGGCTAAACCCCTGATAATCATTTTCGCCCATTTGACGATTATTGTGTAACAACCCCCGTTACAACCTTATTTAATTCTAGTTTTACACCTCTATTGTATTTGCTATTTGCACCTATAGAATTGGTCTATTACATTAAAATGACGTGTGCATATATGTATGTATTTTAAGTATCAGTGAATAAAGGTTAGATTTTACCTCACCCATTTCCTCACAATTCTTTCACGTATTTATCATTTAAAGTGTGCCCCAAAAACCTGTTTTGTTCTCCCTGCGTCTATCTTTGGACACCTAACCTATGCCCAGGGTATGCCCTGGCAACTGTTGCTGGCCCCCAAAGCGGAAGTGGGCGGGTCCAGGCCCCCTTAATCCCCCTGCCATGCCCAGGGTTGCCCTGGCAACTGTTGCTGGCCCCCAAAGCGGAAGTGGGCGGGTCCAGGCCCCCTTAAGCCCCCTGCCATGCCCAGGGTTGCCCTGGCAACTGTTGCTGGCCCCCAAAGCGGAAGTGGGCGGGTCCAGGCGCCCTTAAGCCCCCTGCCATGCCCAGCGTAGCCATGGCAACTGTTGCTGGCCCCCAAAGCGGAAGTGGGCGGGTTTAGGCCCCCTTAAGCCCCCTGCCATGCCCAGGGTAGCCCTGGCAACTGTTGCTGGCCCCCAAAGCGGAAGTGGGTGGGTCCAGGCCCCCTTAAGCCCCCTGCCATGCCCAGGGTAGCCCTGGCAACTGTTGCTGGCCCCCAAAGCGGAAGTGGGCGGGTCCAGGCCCCCTTAAGCCCCCTGCCATGCCCAGCGTAGCCCTGGCAACTGTTGCTGGCCCCCAAAGCGGAAGTGGGCGGGTCCAGGCCCCCTTAAGCCCCCTGCCATGCCCAGGGTAGCCCTGGCAACTGTTGCTGGCCCCCAAAGCGGAAGTGGGCGGGTCCAGGCCCCCTTAAGCCCCCTGCCATGCCCAGGGTAGCCCTGGCAACTGTTGCTGGCCCCCAAAGCGGAAGTGGGCGGGTCCAGGCGCCCTTAAGCCCCCTGCCATGCCCAGGGTATGCCCTGGCAACTGTTGCTGGCCCCCAAAGCGGAAGTGGGCGGGTCCAGGCGCCCTTAAGCCCCCTGCCATGCCCAGGGTATGCCCTGGCAACTGTTGCTGGCCCCCAAAACGGAAGTGGGCGGGTCCAGGCCCCCTTAATCCACCTGCCATGCCCAGGGTAGCCCTGGCAACTGTTGCTGGCCCCCAAAGCGGAAGTGGGCGGGTCCAGGCCCCCTTAAGCCCCCTGCCATGCCCAGGGTTGCCCTGGCAACTGTTGCTGGCCCCCAAAGCGGAAGTGGGCGGGTCCAGGCCCCCTTAAGCCCCCTGCCATGCCCAGGGTTGCCCTGGCAACTGTTGCTGGCCCCCAAAGCGGAAGTGGGCGGGTCCAGGCGCCCTTAAGCCCCCTGCCATGCCCAGGGTATGCCCTGGCAACTGTTGCTGGCCCCCAAAGCGGAAGTGGGCGGGTCCAGGCCCCCTTAATCCCCCTGCCATGCCCAGGGTAGCCCTGGCAACTGTTGCTGGCCCCCAAAGCGGAAGTGGGCGGGTCCAGGCCCCCTTCAGCCCCCTGCCATGCCCAGGGTAGCACTGGCAACTGTTGCTGGCCCCCAAAGCGGAAGTGGGCGGGTCCAGGCGCCCTTAAGCCCCCTGCCATGCCCAGGGTAGCCCTGGCAACTGTTGCTGGCCCCCAAAGCGGAAGTGGGCGGGTCCAGGCCCCCTTAATCCCCCTGCCATGCCCAGGGTTGCCCTGGCAACTGTTGCTGGCCCCCAAAGCGGAAGTGGGCGGGTCCAGGCCCCCTTCAGCCCCCTGCCATGCCCAGGGTTGCCCTGGCAACTGTTGCTGGCCCCCAAAGCGGAATTGGGCGGGTCCAGGCCCCCTTAATCCCCCTGCCATGCCCAGGGTTGCCATGGCAACTGTTGCTGGCCCCCAAAGCGGAAGTGGGCGGGTCCAGGCCCCCTTAAGCCCCCTGCCATGCCCAGGGTTGCCCTGGCAACTGTTGCTGGCCCCCAAAGCGGAAGTGGGCGGGTCCAGGCCCCCTTAAGCCCCCTGCCATGCCCAGGGTAGCCCTGGCAACTGTTGCTGGCCCCCAAAGCGGAAGTGGGAGGGTCCAGGCCCCCCTAAGCCCCCTGCCATGCCCATTGTAGCCCTGGCAACTGTTGATGGCCCCCAAAGCGGAAGTGGGCGGGTCCAGGCCCCCTTAAGCCCCCTGCCATGCCCAGCGTAGCCCTGGCAACTGTTGCTGGCCCCCAAAGCGGAAGTGGGCGGGTCCAGGCCCCCTTAAGCCCCCTGCCATGCCCAGGGTAGCCCTGGCAACTGTTGCTGGCCCCCAAAGCGGAAGTGGGTGGGTCCAGGCCCCCTTAAGCCCCCTGCCATGCCCAGGGTAGCCCTGGCAACTGTTGCTGGCCCCCAAAGCGGAAGTGGGTGGGTCCAGGCCCCCATAAGCCCCCTGCCATGCCCAGGGTAGCCCTGGCAACTGTTGCTGGCCCCCAAAGCGGAAGTGGGCGGGTCCAGGCCCGCTTAAGCCCCCTGCCATGCCCAGGGTTGGCCTGGCAACTGTTGCTGGCCCCCAAAGCGGAAGTGGGCAGGTCCAGGCGCCCTTAAGCCCCCTGCCATGCCCAGGGTATGCCCTGGCAACTGTTGCTGGCCCCCAAAGCGGAAGTGGGCGGGTCCAGGCGCCCTTAAGCCCCCTGCCATGCCCAGGGTATGCCCTGGCAACTGTTGCTGGCCCCCAAAACGGAAGTGGGCGGGTCCAGGCCCCCTTAATCCACCTGCCATGCCCAGGGTAGCCCTGGCAACTGTTGCTGGCCCCCAAAGCGGAAGTGGGCGGGTCCAGGCCCCCTTAAGCCCCCTGCCATGCCCAGGGTATGCCCTGGCAACTGTTGCTGGCCCCCAAAGCGGAAGTGGGCGGGTCCAGGCGCCCTTAAGCCCCCTGCCATGCCCAGGGTAGCCCTGGCAACTGTTGCTGGCCCCCAAAGCGGAAGTGGGCGGGTCCAGGCCCCCTTAATCCCCCTGCCATGCCCAGGGTTGCCCTGGCAACTGTTGCTGGCCCCCAAAGCGGAAGTGGGCGGGTCCAGGCCCCCTTAAGCCCCCTGCCATGCCCAGGGTTGCCCTGGCAACTGTTGCTGGCCCCCAAAGCGGAAGTGGGCGGGTCCAGGCCCCCTTAAGCCCCCTGCCATGCCCAGGGTTGCCCTGGCAACTGTTGCTGGCCCCCAAAGCGGAAGTGGGCGGGTCCAGGCCCCCTTAAGCCCCCTGCCATGCCCAGGGTTGCCCTGGCAACTGTTGCTGGCCCCCAAAGCGGAAGTGGGCGGGTCCAGGCCGCCTTAAGCCCCCTGCCATGCCCAGGGTTGCCCTGGCAACTGTTGCTGGCCCCCAAAGCGGAAGTGGGCGGGTCCAGGCGCCCTTGAGCCCCCTGCCATGCCCAGGGTATGCCCTGGCAACTGTTGCTGCCCCCCAAAGCGGAAGTGGGCGGGTCCAGGCCCCCTTAATCCCCCTGCCATGCCCAGGGTAGCCCTGGCAACTGTTGCTGGCCCCCAAAGCGGAAGTGGGCGGGTCCTGGCGCCCTTAAGCCCCCTGCCATGCCCAGGGTATGCCCTGGCAACTGTTGCTGGCCCCCAAAGCGGAAGTGGGCGGGTCCAGGCGCCCTTAAGCCCCCTGCCATGCCCAGGGTAGCCCTGGCAACTGTTGCTGGCCCCCAAAGCGGAAGTGGGCGGGTCCAGGCCCCCTTAATCCCCCTGCCATGCCCAGGGTTGCCCTGGCAACTGTTGCTGGCCCCCAAAGCGGAAGTGGGCGGGTCCAGGCCCCCTTAAGCCCCCTGCCATGCCCAGGGTTGCCCTGGCAACTGTTGCTGGCCCCCAAAGCGGAAGTGGGCGGGTCCAGGCCCCCTTAAGCCCCCTGCCATGCCCAGGGTTGCCCTGGCAACTGTTGCTGGCCCCCAAAGCGGAAGTGGGCGGGTCCAGGCCCCCTTAATCCCCCTGCCATGCCCAGGGTAGCCCTTGCAACTGTTGCTGGCCCCCAAAGCGGAAGTGGGCGGGTCCAGGCCCCCTTCAGCCCCCTGCCATGCCCAGGGTAGCCCTGGCAACTGTTGCTGGCCCCCAAAGCGGAAGTGGGCGGGTCCAGGCCCCCTTAAGCCCCCTGCCATGCCCAGGGTTGCCCTGGCAACTGTTGCTGGCCCCCAAAGCGGAAGTGGGCGGGTCCAGGCGCCCTTAAGCCCCCTTCCATGCCCAGGGTATGCCCTTGCAACTGTTGCTGGCCCCCAAAGCGGAAGTGGGCGGGTCCAGGCCCCCTTCAGCCCCCTGCCATGCCCAGGGTAGCCCTGGCAACTGTTGCTGGCCCCCAAAGCGGAAGTGGGCTGGTCCTGGCGCCCTTAAGCCCCCTGTCATGCCCAGGGTATGCCCTGGCAACTGTTGCTGGCCCCCAAAGCGGAAGTGGGCGGGTCCAGGCGCCCTTAAGCCCCCTGCCATGCCCAGGGTAGCCCTGGCAACTGTTGCTGGCCCCCAAAGCGGAAGTGGGCGGGTCCAGGCCCCCTTAATCCCCCTGCCATGCCCAGGGTTGCCCTGGCAACTGTTGCTGGCCCCCAAAGCGGAAGTGGGCGGGTCCAGGCCCCTTAATCCACCTGCCATGCCCAGGGTTGCCCTGGCAACTGTTGCTGGCCCCCAAAGCGGAATTGGGCGGGTACAGGCCCCCTTCAGCCCCCTGCCATGCCCATGGTAGCCCTGGCAACTGTTGCTGGCCCCCAAAGCGGAATTGGGCGGGTCCAGGCCCCCTTAATCCCCCTGCCATGCCCAGGGTTGCCATGGCAACTGTTGCTGGCCCCCAAAGCGGAAGTGGGCGGGTCCAGGCCCCCTTAAGCCCCCTGCCATGCCCAGGGTTGCCCTGGCAACTGTTGCTGGCCCCCAAAGCGGAAGTGGGCGGGTCCAGGCCCCCTTAAGCCCCCTGCCATGCCCAGGGTAGCCCTGGCAACTGTTGCTGGCCCCCAAAGCGGAAGTGGGAGGGTCCAGGCCCCCCTAAGCCCCCTGCCATGCCCATGGTAGCCCTGGCAACTGTTGCTGGCCCCCAAAGCGGAAGTGGGCGGGTCCAGGCCCCCTTAAGCCCCCTGCCATGCCCAGCGTAGCCCTGGCAACTGTTGCTGGCCCCCAAAGCGGAAGTGGGCGGGTCCAGGCCCCCTTAAGCCCCCTGCCATGCCCAGGGTAGCCCTGGCAACTGTTGCTGGCCCCCAAAGCGGAAGTGGGTGGGTCCAGGCCCCCTTAAGCCCCCTGCCATGCCCAGGGTAGCCCTGGCAACTGTTGCTGGCCCCCAAAGCGGAAGTGGGCGGGTCCAGGCCCCCATAAGCCCCCTGCCATGCCCAGGGTAGCCCTGGCAACTGTTGCTGGCCCCCAAAGCGGAAGTGGGCGGGTCCAGGCCCGCTTAAGCCCCCTGCCATGCCCAGGGTTGGCCTGGCAACTGTTGCTGGCCCCCAAAGCGGAAGTGGGCGGGTCCAGGCGCCCTTAAGCCCCCTGCCATGCCCAGGGTATGCCCTGGCAACTGTTGCTGGCCCCCAAAGCGGAAGTGGGCGGGTCCAGGCGCCCTTAAGCCCCCTGCCATGCCCAGGGTATGCCCTGGCAACTGTTGCTGGCCCCCAAAACGGAAGTGGGCGGGTCCAGGCCCCCTTAATCCACCTGCCATGCCCAGGGTAGTCCTGGCAACTGTTGCTGGCCCCCAAAGCGGAAGTGGGCGGGTCCAGGCCCCCTTAAGCCCCCTGCCATGCCCAGGGTTGCCCTGGCAACTGTTGCTGGCCCCCAAAGCGGAAGTGGGCGGGTCCAGGCCCCCTTAAGCCCCCTGCCATGCCCAGGGTTGCCCTGGCAACTGTTGCTGGCCCCCAAAGCGGAAGTGGGCGGGTCCAGGCGCCCTTAAGCCCCCTGCCATGCCCAGGGTATGCCCTGGCAACTGTTGCTGGCCCCCAAAGCGGAAGTGGGCGGGTCCAGGCCCCCTTAATCCCCCTGCCATGCCCAGGGTAGCCCTGGCAACTGTTGCTGGCCCCCAAAGCGGAAGTGGGCGGTTCCAGGCCCCCTTCAGCCCCCTGCCATGCCCAGGGTAGCCCTGGCAACTGTTGCTGGCCCCCAAAGCGGAAGTGGGCGGGTCCAGGCGCCCTTAAGCCCCCTGCCATGCCCAGGGTAGCCCTGGCAACTGTTGCTGGCCCCCAAAGCGCAAGTGGGCGGGTCCAGGCCCCCTTAATCCCCCTGCCATGCCCAGGGTTGCCCTGGCAACTGTTGCTGGCCCCCAAAGCGGAAGTGGGCGGGTCCAGGCCCCCTTAAGCCCCCTGCCATGCCCAGGGTTGCCCTGGCAACTGTTGCTGGCCCCCAAAGCGGAAGTGGGCGGGTCCAGGCCCCCTTAAGCCCCCTGCCATGCCCAGGGTTGCCCTGGCAACTGTTGCTGGCCCCCAAAGCGGAAGTGGGCGGGTCCAGGCCCCCTTGAGCCCCCTGCCATGCCCAGGGTTGCCCTGGCAACTGTTGCTGGCCCCCAAAGCGGAAGTGGGCGGGTCCAGGCGCCCTTGAGCCCCCTGCCATGCCCAGGGTATGCCCTGGCAACTGTTGCTGCCACCCAAAGCGGAAGTGGGCGGGTCCAGGCCCCCTTAATCCCCCTGCCATGCCCAGGGTAGCCCTGGCAACTGTTGCTGGCCCCCAAAGCGGAAGTGGGCGGGTCCTGGCGCCCTTAAGCCCCCTGCCATGCCCAGGGTATGCCCTGGCAACTGTTGCTGGCCCCCAAAGCGGAAGTGGGCGGGTCCAGACGCCCTTAAGCCCCCTGCCATGCCCAGGGTAGCCCTGGCAACTGTTGCTGGCCCCCAAAGCGGAAGTGGGCGGGTCCAGGCCCCCTTAATCCCCCTGCCATGCCCAGGGTTGCCCTGGCAACTGTTGCTGGCCCCCAAAGCGGAAGTGGGCGGGTCCAGGCCCCCTTAAGCCCCCTGCCATGCCCAGGGTTGCCCTGGCAACTGTTGCTGGCCCCCAAAGCGGAAGTGGGCGGGTCCAGGCCCCCTTAAGCCCCCTGCCATGCCCAGGGTTGCCCTGGCAACTGTTGCTGGCCCCCAAAGCGGAAGTGGGCGGGTCCAGGCGCCCTTAAGCCCCCTGCCATGCCCAGGGAATGCCCTGGCAACTGTTGCTGGCCCCCAAAGCGGAAGTGGGCGGGTCCAGGCCCCCTTAATCCCCCTGCCATGCCCAGGGTAGCCCTTGCAACTGTTGCTGGCCCCCAAAGCGGAAGTGGGCGGGTCCAGGCCCCCTTCAGCCCCCTGCCATGCCCAGGGTAGCCCTGGCAACTGTTGCTGGCCCCCAAAGCGGAAGTGGGCGGGTCCAGGCCCCCTTAAGCCCCCTGCCATGTCCAGGGTTGCCCTGGCAACTGTTGCTGGCCCCCAAAGCGGAAGTGGGCGGGTCCAGGCCCCCTTAAGCCCCCTGCCATGTCCAGGGTTGCCCTGGCAACTGTTGCTGGCCCCCAAAGCGGAAGTGGGCGGGTCCAGGCCCCCTTAAGCCCCCTGCCATGCCCAGGGTTGCCCTGGCAACTGTTGCTGGCCCCCAAAGCGGAAGTGGGCGGGTCCAAGCGCCCTTAAGCCCCCTGCCATGCCCAGGGTTGCCCTGGCAACTGTTGCTGGCCCCCAAAGCGGAAGTGGGCGGGTCCAGGCCCCCTTAATCCCCCTGCCATGCCCAGGGTAGCCCTTGCAACTGTTGCTGGCCCCCAAAGCGGAAGTGGGCGGGTCCAGGCCCCCTTCAGCCCCCTGCCATGCCCAGGGTAGCCCTGGCAACTGTTGCTGGCCCCCAAAGCGGAAGTGGGCGGGTCCAGGCCCCCTTAAGCCCCCTGCCATGCCCAGGGTTGCCCTGGCAACTGTTGCTGGCCCCCAAAGCGGAAGTGGGCGGGTCCAGGCCCCCTTAAGCCCCCTGCAATGCCCAGGGTTGCCCTGTCAACTGTTGCTGGCCCCCAAAGCGGAAGTGGGCGGGTCCAGGCCCCCTTAAGCCCCCTGCCATGCCCAGGGTTGCCCTGGCAACTGTTGCTGGCCCCCAAAGCGGAAGTGGGCGGGTCCAGGCGCCCTTAAGCCCCCTGCCATGCCCAGGGTATGCCCTGGCAACTGTTGCTGGCCCCCAAAGCGGAAGTGGGCGGGTCCAGGCCCCCTTAATCCCCCTTCCATGCCCAGGGTAGCCCTTGCAACTGTTGCTGGCCCCCAAAGCGGAAGTGGGCGGGTCCAGGCCCCCTTCAGCCCCCTGCCATGCCCAGGGTAGCCCTGGCAACTGTTGCTGGCCCCCAAAGCGGAAGTGGGCGGGTCCTGGCGCCCTTAAGCCCCCTGTCATGCCCAGGGTATGCCCTGGCAACTGTTGCTGGCCCCCAAAGCGGAAGTGGGCGGGTCCAGGCGCCCTTAAGCCCCCTGCCATGCCCAGGGTAGCCCTGGCAACTGTTGCTGGCCCCCAAAGCGGAAGTGGGCGGGTCCAGGCCCCCTTAATCCCCCTGCCATGCCCAGGGTTGCCCTGGCAACTGTTGCTGGCCCCCAAAGCGGAAGTGGGCGGGTCCAGGCCCCCTTAATCCACCTGCCATGCCCAGGGTTGCCCTGGCAACTGTTGCTGGCCCCCAAAGCGGAATTGGGCGGGTCCAGGCCCCCTTCAGCCCCCTGCCATGCCCATGGTAGCCCTGGCAACTGTTGCTGGCCCCCAAAGCGGAATTGGGCGGGTCCAGGCCCCCTTAATCCCCCTGCCATGCCCAGGGTTGCCCTGGCAACTGTTGCTGGCCCCCAAAGCGGAAGTGGGCGGGTCCAGGCCCCCTTAAGCCCCCTGCCATGCCCAGGGTTGCCCTGGCAACTGTTGCTGGCCCCCAAAGCGGAAGTGGGCGGGTCCAGGCCCCCTTAAGCCCCCTGCCATGCCCAGGGTAGCACTGGCAACTGTTGCTGGCCCCCAAAGCGGAAGTGGGAGGGTCCAGGCCCCCTTAAGCCCCCTGTCATGCCCATGGTAGCCCTGGCAACTGTTGCTGGCCCCCAAAGCGGAAGTGGGCGGGTCCAGGCCCCCTTAAGCCCCCTGCCATACCCAGCGTAGCCCTGGCAACTGTTGCTGGCCCCCAAAGCGGAAGTGGGCGGGTCCAGGCCCCCTTAAGCCCCCTGCCATGCCCAGGGTAGCCCTGGCAACTGTTGCTGGCCCCCAAAGCGGAAGTGGGTGGGTCCAGGCCCCCTTAAGCCCCCTGCCATGCCCAGGGTAGCCCTGGCAACTTTTGCTGGCCCCCAAAGCGGAAGTGGGCGGGTCCAGGCCCCCTTAAGCCCCCTGCCATGCCCAGGGTAGCCCTGGCAACTGTTGCTGGCCCCCAAAGCGGAAGTGGGTGGGTCCAGGCCCCCTTAAACCCCCTGCCATGCCCAGGGTAGCCCTGGCAACTGTTGCTGGCCCCCAAAGCGGAAGTGGGCGGGTCCAGGCCCCCTTAAGCCCCCTGCCATGCCCAGGGTAGCAATGGCAACTGTTGCTGGCCCCCAAAGCGGAAGTGGGCGGGTCCAGGCCCCCTTAAGCCCCCTGCCATGCCCAGGGTTTCCCTGGCAACTGTTGCTGGCCCCCAAAGCGGAAGTGGGCGGGTCCAGGCCCCCTTCAGCCCCCTGCCATGCCCATGGTAGCCCTGGCAACTGTTGCTGGCCCCCAAAGCGGAATTGGGCGGGTCCAGGCCCCCTTAATCCCCCTGACATGCCCAGGGTTGCCCTGGCAACTGTTGCTGGCCCCCAAAGCGGAAGTGGGCGGGTCCAGGCCCCCTTAAGCCCCCTGCCATGCCCAGGGTTGCCCTGGCAACTGTTGCTGGCCCCCAAAGCGGAAGTGGGCGGGTCCAGGCGCCCTTAAGCCCCCTGCCATGCCCAGGGTAGCCCTGGCAACTGTTGCTGGCCCCCAAAGCGGAAGTGGGCGGGTCCAGGCCCCCTTAAGCCCCCTGCCATGCCCAGGGTTGCCCTGGCAACTGTTGCTGGCCCCCAAAGCGGAAGTGGGCGGGTCCAGGCCCCCTTAAGCCCCCTGCCATGCCCAGGGTTGCCCTGGCAACTGTTGCTGGCCCCCAAAGCGGAAGTGGGCGGGTCCAGGCCCCCTTAAGCCCCCTGCCATGCCCAGGGTTGCCCTGGCAACTGTTGCTGGCCCCCAAAGCGGAAGTGGGCGGGTCCAGGCCCCCTTAAGCCCCCTGCCATGCCCAGGGTAGCCCTTGCAACTGTTGCTGGCCCCCAAAGCGGAAGTGGGCGGGTCCAGGCCCCCTTCAGCCCCCTGCCATGCCCAGGGTTGCCCTGGCAACTGTTGCTGGCCCCCAAAGCGGAAGTGGGGGGGTCCAGGCCCCCTTAAGCCCCCTGCCATGCCCAGGGTTGCCCTGGCAACTGTTGCTGGCCCCCAAAGCGGAAGTGGGCGGGTCCAGGCCCCCTTAAGCCCCCTGCAATGCCCAGGGTTGCCCTGTCAACTGTTGCTGGCCCCCAAAGCGGAAGTGGGCGGGTCCAGGCCCCCTTAAGCCCCCTGCCATGCCCAGGGTTGCCCTGGCAACTGTTGCTGGCCCCCAAAGCGGAAGTGGGCGGGTCCAGGCGCCCTTAAGCCCCCTGCCATGCCCAGGGTTGCCCTGGCAACTGTTGCTGGCCCCCAAAGCGGAAGTGGGCGGGTCCAGGCCCCCTTAATCCCCCTGCCATGCCCAGGGTAGCCCTTGCAACTGTTGCTGGCCCCCAAAGCGGAAGTG
The DNA here is from genome assembly GCF_055691185.1 of Crinia signifera. Lineage (NCBI taxonomy): Eukaryota > Metazoa > Chordata > Amphibia > Anura > Myobatrachidae > Crinia > Crinia signifera. Next base: position 17,079 of record NW_028142526.1, on the reverse strand, counting down.
GGCGGGTCCAGGCCCCCTTCAGCCCCCTGCCATGCCCAGGGTAGCCCTGGCAACTGTTGCTGGCCCCCAAAGCGGAAGTGGGCGGGTCCAGGCCCCCTTAAGCCCCCTGCCATGCCCAGGGTTGCCCTGGCAACTGTTGCTGGCCCCCAAAGCGGAAGTGGGCGGGTCCAGGCCCCCTTAAGCCCCCTGCAATGCCCAGGGTTGCCCTGTCAACTGTTGCTGGCCCCCAAAGCGGAAGTGGGCGGGTCCAGGCCCCCTTAAGCCCCCTGCCATGCCCAGGGTTGCCCTGGCAACTGTTGCTGGCCCCCAAAGCGGAAGTGGGCGGGTCCAGGCGCCCTTAAGCCCCTGCCATGCCCAGGGTATGCCCTGGCAACTGTTGCTGGCCCCCAAAGCGGAAGTGGGCGGGTCCAGGCCCCCTTAATCCCCCTGCCATGCCCAGGGTAGCCCTTGCAACTGTTGCTGGCCCCCAAAGCGGAAGTGGGCGGGTCCAGGCCCCCTTCAGCCCCCTGCCATGCCCAGGGTAGCCCTGGCAACTGTTGCTGGCCCCCAAAGCGGAAGTGGGCGGGTCCTGGCGCCCTTAAGCCCCCTGTCATGCCCAGGGTATGCCCTGGCAACTGTTGCTGGCCCCCAAAGCGGAAGTGGGCGGGTCCAGGCGCCCTTAAGCCCCCTGCCATGCCCAGGGTAGCCCTGGCAACTGTTGCTGGCCCCCAAAGCGGAAGTGGGCGGGTCCAGGCCCCCTTAATCCCCCTGCCATGCCCAGGGTTGCCCTGGCAACTGTTGCTGGCCCCCAAAGCGGAAGTGGGCGGGTCCAGGCCCCCTTAATCCACCTGCCATGCCCAGGGTTGCCCTGGCAACTGTTGCTGGCCCCCAAAGCGGAATTGGGCGGGTCCAGGCCCCCTTCAGCCCCCTGCCATGCCCATGGTAGCCCTGGCAACTGTTGCTGGCCCCCAAAGCGGAATTGGGCGGGTCCAGGCCCCCTTAATCCCCCTGCCATGCCCAGGGTTGCCCTGGCAACTGTTGCTGGCCCCCAAAGCGGAAGTGGGCGGGTCCAGGCCCCCTTAAGCCCCCTGCCATGCCCAGGGTTGCCCTGGCAACTGTTGCTGGCCCCCAAAGCGGAAGTGGGCGGGTCCAGGCCCCCTTAAGCCCCCTGCCATGCCCAGGGTAGCACTGGCAACTGTTGCTGGCCCCAAAAGCGGAAGTGGGAGGGTCCAGGCCCCCTTAAGCCCCCTGTCATGCCCATGGTAGCCCTGGCAACTGTTGCTGGCCCCCAAAGCGGAAGTGGGCGGGTCCAGGCCCCCTTAAGCCCCCTGCCATACCCAGCGTAGCCCTGGCAACTGTTGCTGGCCCCCAAAGCGGAAGTGGGCGGGTCCAGGCCCCCTTAAGCCCCCTGCCATGCCCAGGGTAGCCCTGGCAACTGTTGCTGGCCCCCAAAGCGGAAGTGGGTGGGTCCAGGCCCCCTTAAGCCCCCTGCCATGCCCAGGGTAGCCCTGGCAACTTTTGCTGGCCCCCAAAGCGGAAGTGGGCGGGTCCAGGCCCCCTTAAGCCCCCTGCCATGCCCAGGGTATGCCCTGGCAACTGTTGCTGGCCCCCAAAGCGGAAGTGGGCGGGTCCAGGCGCCCTTAAGCCCCCTGCCATGCCCAGGGTATGCCCTGGCAACTGTTGCTGGCCCCCAAAACGGAAGTGGGCGGGTCCAGGCCCCCTTAATCCACCTGCCATGCCCAGGGTAGCCCTGGCAACTGTTGCTGGCCCCCAAAGCGGAAGTGGGTGGGTCCAGGCCCCCATAAGCCCCCTGCCATGCCCAGGGTAGCCCTGGCAACTGTTGCTGGCCCCCAAAGCGGAAGTGGGCGGGTCCAGGCCCGCTTAAGCCCCCTGCCATGCCCAGGGTTGGCCTGGCAACTGTTGCTGGCCCCCAAAGCGGAAGTGGGCAGGTCCAGGCGCCCTTAAGCCCCCTGCCATGCCCAGGGTATGCCCTGGCAACTGTTGCTGGCCCCCAAAGCGGAAGTGGGCGGGTCCAGGCGCCCTTAAGCCCCCTGCCATGCCCAGGGTATGCCCTGGCAACTGTTGCTGGCCCCCAAAACGGAAGTGGGCGGGTCCAGGCCCCCTTAATCCACCTGCCATGCCCAGGGTAGCCCTGGCAACTGTTGCTGGCCCCCAAAGCGGAAGTGGGCGGGTCCAGGCCCCCTTAAGCCCCCTGCCATGCCCAGGGTATGCCCTGGCAACTGTTGCTGGCCCCCAAAGCGGAAGTGGGCGGGTCCAGGCGCCCTTAAGCCCCCTGCCATGCCCAGGGTAGCCCTGGCAACTGTTGCTGGCCCCCAAAGCGGAAGTGGGCGGGTCCAGGCCCCCTTAATCCCCCTGCCATGCCCAGGGTTGCCCTGGCAACTGTTGCTGGCCCCCAAAGCGGAAGTGGGCGGGTCCAGGCCCCCTTAAGCCCCCTGCCATGCCCAGGGTTGCCCTGGCAACTGTTGCTGGCCCCCAAAGCGGAAGTGGGCGGGTCCAGGCCCCCTTAAGCCCCCTGCCATGCCCAGGGTTGCCCTGGCAACTGTTGCTGGCCCCCAAAGCGGAAGTGGGCGGGTCCAGGCCCCCTTAAGCCCCCTGCCATGCCCAGGGTTGCCCTGGCAACTGTTGCTGGCCCCCAAAGCGGAAGTGGGCGGGTCCAGGCCGCCTTAAGCCCCCTGCCATGCCCAGGGTTGCCCTGGCAACTGTTGCTGGCCCCCAAAGCGGAAGTGGGCGGGTCCAGGCGCCCTTGAGCCCCCTGCCATGCCCAGGGTATGCCCTGGCAACTGTTGCTGCCCCCCAAAGCGGAAGTGGGCGGGTCCAGGCCCCCTTAATCCCCCTGCCATGCCCAGGGTAGCCCTGGCAACTGTTGCTGGCCCCCAAAGCGGAAGTGGGCGGGTCCTGGCGCCCTTAAGCCCACTGCCATGCCCAGGGTATGCCCTGGCAACTGTTGCTGGCCCCCAAAGCGGAAGTGGGCGGGTCCAGGCGCCCTTAAGCCCCCTGCCATGCCCAGGGTAGCCCTGGCAACTGTTGCTGGCCCCCAAAGCGGAAGTGGGCGGGTCCAGGCCCCCTTAATCCCCCTGCCATGCCCAGGGTTGCCCTGGCAACTGTTGCTGGCCCCCAAAGCGGAAGTGGGCGGGTCCAGGCCCCCTTAAGCCCCCTGCCATGCCCAGGGTTGCCCTGGCAACTGTTGCTGGCCCCCAAAGCGGAAGTGGGCGGGTCCAGGCCCCCTTAAGCCCCCTGCCATGCCCAGGGTTGCCCTGGCAACTGTTGCTGGCCCCCAAAGCGGAAGTGGGCGGGTCCAGGCCCCCTTAATCCCCCTGCCATGCCCAGGGTAGCCCTTGCAACTGTTGCTGGCCCCCAAAGCGGAAGTGGGCGGGTCCAGGCCCCCTTCAGCCCCCTGCCATGCCCAGGGTAGCCCTGGCAACTGTTGCTGGCCCCCAAAGCGGAAGTGGGCGGGTCCAGGCCCCCTTAAGCCCCCTGCCATGCCCAGGGTTGCCCTGGCAACTGTTGCTGGCCCCCAAAGCGGAAGTGGGCGGGTCCAGGCCCCCTTAAGCCCCCTGCAATGCCCAGGGTTGCCCTGTCAACTGTTGCTGGCCCCCAAAGCGGAAGTGGGCGGGTCCAGGCCCCCTTAAGCCCCCTGCCATGCCCAGGGTTGCCCTGGCAACTGTTGCTGGCCCCCAAAGCGGAAGTGGGCGGGTCCAGGCGCCCTTAAGCCCCCTTCCATGCCCAGGGTATGCCCTTGCAACTGTTGCTGGCCCCCAAAGCGGAAGTGGGCGGGTCCAGGCCCCCTTCAGCCCCCTGCCATGCCCAGGGTAGCCCTGGCAACTGTTGCTGGCCCCCAAAGCGGAAGTGGGCTGGTCCTGGCGCCCTTAAGCCCCCTGTCATGCCCAGGGTATGCCCTGGCAACTGTTGCTGGCCCCCAAAGCGGAAGTGGGCGGGTCCAGGCGCCCTTAAGCCCCCTGCCATGCCCAGGGTAGCCCTGGCAACTGTTGCTGGCCCCCAAAGCGGAAGTGGGCGGGTCCAGGCCCCCTTAATCCCCCTGCCATGCCCAAGGTTGCCCTGGCAACTGTTGCTGGCCCCCAAAGCGGAAGTGGGCGGGTCCAGGCCCCTTAATCCACCTGCCATGCCCAGGGTTGCCCTGGCAACTGTTGCTGGCCCCCAAAGCGGAATTGGGCGGGTACAGGCCCCCTTCAGCCCCCTGCCATGCCCATGGTAGCCCTGGCAACTGTTGCTGGCCCCCAAAGCGGAATTGGGCGGGTCCAGGCCCCCTTAATCCCCCTGCCATGCCCAGGGTTGCCATGGCAACTGTTGCTGGCCCCCAAAGCGGAAGTGGGCGGGTCCAGGCCCCCTTAAGCCCCCTGCCATGCCCAGGGTTGCCCTGGCAACTGTTGCTGGCCCCCAAAGCGGAAGTGGGCGGGTCCAGGCCCCCTTAAGCCCCCTGCCATGCCCAGGGTAGCCCTGGCAACTGTTGCTGGCCCCCAAAGCGGAAGTGGGAGGGTCCAGGCCCCCCTAAGCCCCCTGCCATGCCCATGGTAGCCCTGGCAACTGTTGCTGGCCCCCAAAGCGGAAGTGGGCGGGTCCAGGCCCCCTTAAGCCCCCTGCCATGCCCAGCGTAGCCCTGGCAACTGTTGCTGGCCCCCAAAGCGGAAGTGGGCGGGTCCAGGCCCCCTTAAGCCCCCTGCCATGCCCAGGGTAGCCCTGGCAACTGTTGCTGGCCCCCAAAGCGGAAGTGGGTGGGTCCAGGCCCCCTTAAGCCCCCTGCCATGCCCAGGGTAGCCCTGGCAACTGTTGCTGGCCCCCAAAGCGGAAGTGGGCGGGTCCAGGCCCCCATAAGCCCCCTGCCATGCCCAGGGTAGCCCTGGCAACTGTTGCTGGCCCCCAAAGCGGAAGTGGGCGGGTCCAGGCCCGCTTAAGCCCCCTGCCATGCCCAGGGTTGGCCTGGCAACTGTTGCTGGCCCCCAAAGCGGAAGTGGGCGGGTCCAGGCGCCCTTAAGCCCCCTGCCATGCCCAGGGTATGCCCTGGCAACTGTTGCTGGCCCCCAAAGCGGAAGTGGGCGGGTCCAGGCGCCCTTAAGCCCCCTGCCATGCCCAGGGTATGCCCTGGCAACTGTTGCTGGCCCCCAAAACGGAAGTGGGCGGGTCCAGGCCCCCTTAATCCACCTGCCATGCCCAGGGTAGTCCTGGCAACTGTTGCTGGCCCCCAAAGCGGAAGTGGGCGGGTCCAGGCCCCCTTAAGCCCCCTGCCATGCCCAGGGTTGCCCTGGCAACTGTTGCTGGCCCCCAAAGCGGAAGTGGGCGGGTCCAGGCCCCCTTAAGCCCCCTGCCATGCCCAGGGTTGCACTGGCAACTGTTGCTGGCCCCCAAAGCGGAAGTTGGCGGGTCCAGGCGCCCTTAAGCCCCCTGCCATGCCCAGGGTATGCCCTGGCAACTGTTGCTGGCCCCCAAAGCGGAAGTGGGCGGGTCCAGGCCCCCTTAATCCCCCTGCCATGCCCAGGGTAGCCCTGGCAACTGTTGCTGGCCCCCAAAGCGGAAGTGGGCGGGTCCAGGCCCCCTTCAGCCCCCTGCCATGCCCAGGGTAGCCCTGGCAACTGTTGCTGGCCCCCAAAGCGGAAGTGGGCGGGTCCAGGCGCCCTTAAGCCCCCTGCCATGCCCAGGGTAGCCCTGGCAACTGTTGCTGGCCCCCAAAGCGGAAGTGGGCGGGTCCAGGCCCCCTTAATCCCCCTGCCATGCCCAGGGTTGCCCTGGCAACTGTTGCTGGCCCCCAAAGCGGAAGTGGGCGGGTCCAGGCCCCCTTAAGCCCCCTGCCATGCCCAGGGTTGCCCTGGCAACTGTTGCTGGCCCCCAAAGCGGAAGTGGGCGGGTCCAGGCCCCCTTAAGCCCCCTGCCATGCCCAGGGTTGCCCTGGCAACTGTTGCTGGCCCCCAAAGCGGAAGTGGGCGGGTCCAGGCCCCCTTGAGCCCCTGCCATGCCCAGGGTTGCCCTGGCAACTGTTGCTGGCCCCCAAAGCGGAAGTGGGCGGGTCCAGGCGCCCTTGAGCCCCCTGCCATGCCCAGGGTATGCCCTGGCAACTGTTGCTGCCACCCAAAGCGGAAGTGGGCGGGTCCAGGCCCCCTTAATCCCCCTGCCATGCCCAGGGTAGCCCTGGCAACTGTTGCTGGCCCCCAAAGCGGAAGTGGGCGGGTCCTGGCGCCCTTAAGCCCCCTGCCATGCCCAGGGTATGCCCTGGCAACTGTTGCTGGCCCCCAAAGCGGAAGTGGGCGGGTCCAGACGCCCTTAAGCCCCCTGCCATGCCCAGGGTAGCCCTGGCAACTGTTGCTGGCCCCCAAAGCGGAAGTGGGCGGGTCCAGGCCCCCTTAATCCCCCTGCCATGCCCAGGGTTGCCCTGGCAACTGTTGCTGGCCCCCAAAGCGGAAGTGGGCGGGTCCAGGCCCCCTTAAGCCCCCTGCCATGCCCAGGGTTGCCCTGGCAACTGTTGCTGGCCCCCAAAGCGGAAGTGGGCGGGTCCAGGCCCCCTTAAGCCCCCTGCCATGCCCAGGGTTGCCCTGGCAACTGTTGCTGGCCCCCAAAGCGGAAGTGGGCGGGTCCAGGCGCCCTTAAGCCCCCTGCCATGCCCAGGGAATGCCCTGGCAACTGTTGCTGGCCCCCAAAGCGGAAGTGGGCGGGTCCAGGCCCCCTTAATCCCCCTGCCATGCCCAGGGTAGCCCTTGCAACTGTTGCTGGCCCCCAAAGCGGAAGTGGGCGGGTCCAGGCCCCCTTCAGCCCCCTGCCATGCCCAGGGTAGCCCTGGCAACTGTTGCTGGCCCCCAAAGCGGAAGTGGGCGGGTCCAGGCCCCCTTAAGCCCCCTGCCATGTCCAGGGTTGCCCTGGCAACTGTTGCTGGCCCCCAAAGCGGAAGTGGGCGGGTCCAGGCCCCCTTAAGCCCCCTGCCATGTCCAGGGTTGCCCTGGCAACTGTTGCTGGCCCCCAAAGCGGAAGTGGGCGGGTCCAGGCCCCCTTAAGCCCCCTGCCATGCCCAGGGTTGCCCTGGCAACTGTTGCTGGCCCCCAAAGCGGAAGTGGGCGGGTCCAAGCGCCCTTAAGCCCCCTGCCATGCCCAGGGTTGCCCTGGCAACTGTTGCTGGCCCCCAAAGCGGAAGTGGGCGGGTCCAGGCCCCCTTAATCCCCCTGCCATGCCCAGGGTAGCCCTTGCAACTGTTGCTGGCCCCCAAAGCGGAAGTGGGCGGGTCCAGGCCCCCTTCAGCCCCCTGCCATGCCCAGGGTAGCCCTGGCAACTGTTGCTGGCCCCCAAAGCGGAAGTGGGCGGGTCCAGGCCCCCTTAAGCCCCCTGCCATGCCCAGGGTTGCCCTGGCAACTGTTGCTGGCCCCCAAAGCGGAAGTGGGCGGGTCCAGGCCCCCTTAAGCCCCCTGCAATGCCCAGGGTTGCCCTGTCAACTGTTGCTGGCCCCCAAAGCGGAAGTGGGCGGGTCCAGGCCCCCTTAAGCCCCCTGCCATGCCCAGGGTTGCCCTGGCAACTGTTGCTGGCCCCCAAAGCGGAAGTGGGCGGGTCCAGGCGCCCTTAAGCCCCCTGCCATGCCCAGGGTATGCCCTGGCAACTGTTGCTGGCCCCCAAAGCGGAAGTGGGCGGGTCCAGGCCCCCTTAATCCCCCTTCCATGCCCAGGGTAGCCCTTGCAACTGTTGCTGGCCCCCAAAGCGGAAGTGGGCGGGTCCAGGCCCCCTTCAGCCCCCTGCCATGCCCAGGGTAGCCCTGGCAACTGTTGCTGGCCCCCAAAGCGGAAGTGGGCGGGTCCTGGCGCCCTTAAGCCCCCTGTCATGCCCAGGGTATGCCCTGGCAACTGTTGCTGGCCCCCAAAGCGGAAGTGGGCGGGTCCAGGCGCCCTTAAGCCCCCTGCCATGCCCAGGGTAGCCCTGGCAACTGTTGCTGGCCCCCAAAGCGGAAGTGGGCGGGTCCAGGCCCCCTTAATCCCCCTGCCATGCCCAGGGTTGCCCTGGCAACTGTTGCTGGCCCCCAAAGCGGAATTGGGCGGGTCCAGGCCCCCTTCAGCCCCCTGCCATGCCCATGGTAGCCCTGGCAACTGTTGCTGGCCCCCAAAGCGGAATTGGGCGGGTCCAGGCCCCCTTAATCCCCCTGCCATGCCCAGGGTTGCCCTGGCAACTGTTGCTGGCCCCCAAAGCGGAAGTGGGCGGGTCCAGGCCCCCTTAAGCCCCCTGCCATGCCCAGGGTTGCCCTGGCAACTGTTGCTGGCCCCCAAAGCGGAAGTGGGCGGGTCCAGGCCCCCTTAAGCCCCCTGCCATGCCCAGGGTAGCACTGGCAACTGTTGCTGGCCCCCAAAGCGGAAGTGGGAGGGTCCAGGCCCCCTTAAGCCCCCTGTCATGCCCATGGTAGCCCTGGCAACTGTTGCTGGCCCCCAAAGCGGAAGTGGGCGGGTCCAGGCCCCCTTAAGCCCCCTGCCATACCCAGCGTAGCCCTGGCAACTGTTGCTGGCCCCCAAAGCGGAAGTGGGCGGGTCCAGGCCCCCTTAAGCCCCCTGCCATGCCCAGGGTAGCCCTGGCAACTGTTGCTGGCCCCCAAAGCGGAAGTGGGTGGGTCCAGGCCCCCTTAAGCCCCCTGCCATGCCCAGGGTAGCCCTGGCAACTTTTGCTGGCCCCCAAAGCGGAAGTGGGCGGGTCCAGGCCCCCTTAAGCCCCCTGCCATGCCCAGGGTAGCCCTGGCAACTGTTGCTGGCCCCCAAAGCGGAAGTGGGTGGGTCCAGGCCCCCTTAAACCCCCTGCCATGCCCAGGGTAGCCCTGGCAACTGTTGCTGGCCCCCAAAGCGGAAGTGGGCGGGTCCAGGCCCCCTTAAGCCCCCTGCCATGCCCAGGGTAGCAATGGCAACTGTTGCTGGCCCCCAAAGCGGAAGTGGGCGGGTCCAGGCCCCCTTAAGCCCCCTGCCATGCCCAGGGTTTCCCTGGCAACTGTTGCTGGCCCCCAAAGCGGAAGTGGGCGGGTCCAGGCCCCCTTCAGCCCCCTGCCATGCCCATGGTAGCCCTGGCAACTGTTGCTGGCCCCCAAAGCGGAATTGGGCGGGTCCAGGCCCCCTTAATCCCCCTGACATGCCCAGGGTTGCCCTGGCAACTGTTGCTGGCCCCCAAAGCGGAAGTGGGCGGGTCCAGGCCCCCTTAAGCCCCCTGCCATGCCCAGGGTTGCCCTGGCAACTGTTGCTGGCCCCCAAAGCGGAAGTGGGCGGGTCCAGGCGCCCTTAAGCCCCCTGCCATGCCCAGGGTAGCCCTGGCAACTGTTGCTGGCCCCCAAAGCGGAAGTGGGCGGGTCCAGGCCCCCTTAAGCCCCCTGCCATGCCCAGGGTTGCCCTGGCAACTGTTGCTGGCCCCCAAAGCGGAAGTGGGCGGGTCCAGGACCCCTTAAGCCCCCTGCCATGCCCAGGGTTGCCCTGGCAACTGTTGCTGGCCCCCAAAGCGGAAGTGGGCGGGTCCAGGCCCCCTTAAGCCCCCTGCCATGCCCAGGGTAGCCCTTGCAACTGTTGCTGGCCCCCAAAGCGGAAGTGGGCGGGTCCAGGCCCCCTTCAGCCCCCTGCCATGCCCAGGGTTGCCCTGGCAACTGTTGCTGGCCCCCAAAGCGGAAGTGGGGGGGTCCAGGCCCCCTTAAGCCCCCTGCCATGCCCAGGGTTGCCCTGGCAACTGTTGCTGGCCCCCAAAGCGGAAGTGGGCGGGTCCAGGCCCCCTTAAGCCCCCTGCAATGCCCAGGGTTGCCCTGTCAACTGTTGCTGGCCCCCAAAGCGGAAGTGGGCGGGTCCAGGCCCCCTTAAGCCCCCTGCCATGCCCAGGGTTGCCCTGGCAACTGTTGCTGGCCCCCAAAGCGGAAGTGGGCGGGTCCAGGCGCCCTTAAGCCCCCTGCCATGCCCAGGGTTGCCCTGGCAACTGTTGCTGGCCCCCAAAGCGGAAGTGGGCGGGTCCAGGCCCCCTTAATCCCCCTGCCATGCCCAGGGTAGCCCTTGCAACTGTTGCTGGCCCCCAAAGCGGAAGTGGGCGGGTCCAGGCCCCCTTCAGCCCCCTGCCATGCCCAGGGTAGCCCTGGCAACTGTTGCTGGCCCCCAAAGCGGAAGTGGGCGGGTCCAGGCCCCCTTAAGCCCCCTGCCATGCCCAGGGTTGCCCTGGCAACTGTTGCTGGCCCCCAAAGCGGAAGTGGGCGGGTCCAGGCCCCCTTAAGCCCCCTGCAATGCCCAGGGTTGCCCTGTCAACTGTTGCTGGCCCCCAAAGCGGAAGTGGGCGGGTCCAGGCCCCCTTAAGCCCCCTGCCATGCCCAGGGTTGCCCTGGCAACTGTTGCTGGCCCCCAAAGCGGAAGTGGGCGGGTCCAGGCGCCCTTAAGCCCCCTGCCATGCCCAGGGTATGCCCTGGCAACTGTTGCTGGCCCCCAAAGCGGAAGTGGGCGGGTCCAGGCCCCCTTAATCCCCCTGCCATGCCCAGGGTAGCCCTTGCAACTGTTGCTGGCCCCCAAAGCGGAAGTGGGCGGGTCCAGGCCCCCTTCAGCCCCCTGCCATGCCCAGGGTAGCCCTGGCAACTGTTGCTGGCCCCCAAAGCGGAAGTGGGCGGGTCCTGGCGCCCTTAAGCCCCCTGTCATGCCCAGGGTATGCCCTGGCAACTGTTGCTGGCCCCCAAAGCGGAAGTGGGCGGGTCCAGGCGCCCTTAAGCCCCCTGCCATGCCCAGGGTAGCCCTGGCAACTGTTGCTGGCCCCCAAAGCGGAAGTGGGCGGGTCCAGGCCCCCTTAATCCCCCTGCCATGCCCAGGGTTGCCCTGGCAACTGTTGCTGGCCCCCAAAGCGGAAGTGGGCGGGTCCAGGCCCCCTTAATCCACCTGCCATGCCCAGGGTTGCCCTGGCAACTGTTGCTGGCCCCCAAAGCGGAATTGGGCGGGTCCAGGCCCCCTTCAGCCCCCTGCCATGCCCATGGTAGCCCTGGCAACTGTTGCTGGCCCCCAAAGCGGAATTGGGCGGGTCCAGGCCCCCTTAATCCCCCTGCCATGCCCAGGGTTGCCCTGGCAACTGTTGCTGGCCCCCAAAGCGGAAGTGGGCGGGTCCAGGCCCCCTTAAGCCCCCTGCCATGCCCAGGGTTGCCCTGGCAACTGTTGCTGGCCCCCAAAGCGGAAGTGGGCGGGTCCAGGCCCCCTTAAGCCCCCTGCCATGCCCAGGGTAGCACTGGCAACTGTTGCTGGCCCCAAAAGCGGAAGTGGGAGGGTCCAGGCCCCCTTAAGCCCCCTGTCATGCCCATGGTAGCCCTGGCAACTGTTGCTGGCCCCCAAAGCGGAAGTGGGCGGGTCCAGGCCCCCTTAAGCCCCCTGCCATACCCAGCGTAGCCCTGGCAACTGTTGCTGGCCCCCAAAGCGGAAGTGGGCGGGTCCAGGCCCCCTTAAGCCCCCTGCCATGCCCAGGGTAGCCCTGGCAACTGTTGCTGGCCCCCAAAGCGGAAGTGGGTGGGTCCAGGCCCCCTTAAGCCCCCTGCCATGCCCAGGGTAGCCCTGGCAACTTTTGCTGGCCCCCAAAGCGGAAGTGGGCGGGTCCAGGCCCCCTTAAGCCCCCTGCCATGCCCAGGGTAGCCCTGGCAACTGTTGCTGGCCCCCAAAGCGGAAGTGGGTAAGTCCAGGCCCCCTTAAACCCCCTGCCATGCCCAGGGTAGCCCTGGCAACTGTTGCTGGCCCCCAAAGCGGAAGTGGGCGGGTCCAGGCCCCCTTAAGCCCCCTGCCATGCCCAGGGTAGCCCTGGCAACTGTTGCTGGCCCCCAAAGCGGAAGTGGGCGGGTCCAGGCCCCCTTAAGCCCCCTGCCATGCCCAGGGTTTCCCTGGCAACTGTTGCTGGCCCCCAAAGCGGAAGTGGGCGGGTCCAGGCCCCCTTCAGCCCCCTGCCATGCCCATGGTAGCCCTGGCAACTGTTGCTGGCCCCCAAAGCGGAATTGGGCGGGTCCAGGCCCCCTTAATCCCCCTGACATGCCCAGGGTTGCCCTGGCAACTGTTGCTGGCCCCCAAAGCGGAAGTGGGCGGGTCCAGGCCCCCTTAAGCCCCCTGCCATGCCCAGGGTTGCCCTGGCAACTGTTGCTGGCCCCCAAAGCGGAAGTGGGCGGGTCCAGGCGCCCTTAAGCCCCCTGCCATGCCCAGGGTAGCCCTGGCAACTGTTGCTGGCCCCCAAAGCGGAAGTGGGCGGGTCCAGGCCCCCTTAATCCCCCTGCCATGCCCAGGGTTGCCCTGGCAACTGTTGCTGGCACCCAAAGCGGAAGTGGGCGGGTCCAGGCCCCCTTAAGCCCCCTGCCATGCCCAGGGTTGCCCTGGCAACTGTTGCTGGCCCCCAAAGCGGAAGTGGGCGGGTCCAGGCCCCCTTAAGCCCCCTGCCATGCCCAGGGTTGCCCTGGCAACTGTTGCTGGCCCCCAAAGCGGAAGTGGGCGGGTCCAGGCGCCCTTAAGCCCCCTGCCATGCCCAGGGAATGCCCTGGCAACTGTTGCTGGCCCCCAAAGCGGAAGTGGGCGGGTCCAGGCCCCCTTAATCCCCCTGCCATGCCCAGGGTAGCCCTTGCAACTGTTGCTGGCCCCCAAAGCGGAAGTGGGCGGGTCCAGGCCCCCTTCAGCCCCCTGCCATGCCCAGGGTTGCCCTGGCAACTGTTGCTGGCCCCCAAAGCGGAAGTGGGCGGGTCCAGGCCCCCTTAAGCCCCCTGCCATGCCCAGGGTTGCCCTGGCAACTGTTGCTGGCCCCCAAAGCGGAAGTGGGCGGGTCCAGGCCCCCTTAAGCCCCCTGCAATGCCCAGGGTTGCCCTGTCAACTGTTGCTGGCCCCCAAAGCGGAAGTGGGCGGGTCCAGGCCCCCTTAAGCCCCCTGCCATGCCCAGGGTTGCCCTGGCAACTGTTGCTGGCCCCCAAAGCGGAAGTGGGCGGGTCCAGGCGCCCTTAAGCCCCCTGCCATGCCCAGGGTTGCCCTGGCAACTGTTGCTGGCCCCCAAAGCGGAAGTGGGCGGGTCCAGGCCCCCTTAATCCCCCTGCCATGCCCAGGGTAGCCCTTGCAACTGTTGCTGGCCCCCAAAGCGGAAGTGGGCGGGTCCAGGCCCCCTTCAGCCCCCTGCCATGCCCAGGGTAGCCCTGGCAACTGTTGCTGGCCCCCAAAGCGGAAGTGGGCGGGTCCAGGCCCCCTTAAGCCCCCTGCCATGCCCAGGGTTGCCCTGGCAACTGTTGCTGGCCCCCAAAGCGGAAGTAGGCGGGTCCAGGCGCCCTTAAGCCCCCTGCCATGCCCAGGGTAGCCCTGGCAACTGTTGCTGGCCCCCAAAGCGGAAGTGGGCGGGTCCAGGCCCCCTTAATCCCCCTGCCATGCCCAGGGTTGCCCTGGCAACTGTTGCTGGCACCCAAAGCGGAAGTGGGCGGGTCCAGGCCTCCTTAAGCCCCCTGCCATGCCCAGGGTTGCCCTGGCAACTGTTGCTGGCCCCCAAAGCGGAAGTGGGCGGGTCCAGGCCCCCTTAAGCCCCCTGCCATGCCCAGGGTTGCCCTGGTAACTGTTGCTGGCCCCCAAAGCGGAAGTGGGCGGGTCCAGGCGCCCTTAAGCCCCCTGCCATGCCCAGGGTATGCCCTGGCAACTGTTGCTGGCCCCCAAAGCGGAAGTGGGCGGGTCCAGGCCCCCTTAATCCACCTGCCATGCCCAGGGTTGCCCTGGCAACTGTTGCTGGCCCCCAAAGCGGAATTGGGCGGGTCCAGGCCCCCTTCAGCCCCCTGCCATGCCCATAGTAGCCCTGGCAACTGTTGCTGGCCCCCAAAGCGGAATTGGGCGGGTCCAGGCCCCCTTAATCCCCCTGCCATGCCCAGGGTTGCCCTGGCAACTGTTGCTGGCCCCCAAAGCGGAAGTGGGCGGGTCCAGGCCCCCTTAAGCCCCCTGCCATGCCCATGGTATGCCCTGGCAACTGTTGCTGGCCCCCAAAGCGGAAGTGGGCGGGTCCAGGCCCCCTTAATCCCCCTGCCATGCCCAGGGTTGCCCTGGCAACTGTTGCTGGCCCCCAAAGCGGAAGTGGGCGGGTCCAGGCCCCCTTAAGCCCCCTGCCATGCCCAGAGTTGCCCTGGCAACTGTTGCTGGCCCCCAAAGCGGAAGTGGGCGGGTCCAGGCCCCCTTAAGCCCCCTGTCATGCCCATGGTATGCCCTGGCAACTGTTGCTGGCCCCCAAAGCGGAAGTGGGCGGGTCCAGGCCCCCTTAATCCCCCTGCCATGCCCAGGGTTGCCCTGGCAACTGTTGCTGGCCCCCAAAGCGGAAGTGGGCGGGTCCAGGCCCCCTTAAGCCCCCTGCCATGCCCAGGGTTGCCCTGGCAACTGTTGCTGGCCCCCAAAGCGGAAGTGGGCGGGTCCAGGCCCCCTTAAGCCCCCTGTCATGCCCATGGTAGCCCTGGCAACTGTTGCTGGCCCCCAAAGCGGAAGTGGGCGGGTCCAGGCCCCCTTAAGCCCCCTGCCATGCCCAGCGTAGCCCTGGCAACTGTTGCTGGCCCCCAAAGCGGAAGTGGGCGGGTCCAGGCCCCCTTCAGCCCCCTGCCATGCCCAGCGTAGCCCTGGCAACTGTTGCTGGCCCCCAAAGCGGAAGTGGGCGGGTCCAGGCCCCCTTAAGCCCCCTGCCATGCCCAGGGTTGCCCTGGCAACTGTTGCTGGCCCCCAAAGCGGAAGTGGGCGGGTCCAGGCCCCCTTAAGCCCCCTGCCATGACCAGGGTTGCCCTGGCAACTGTTGCTGGCCCCCAAAGCGGAAGTGGGCGGGTCCAGGCGCCCTTAAGCCCCCTGCCATGCCCAGGGAATGCCCTGGCAACTGTTGCTGGCCCCCAAAGCGGAAGTGGGCGGGTCCAGGCCCCCTTAATCCCCCTGCCATGCCCAGGGTAGCCCTTGCAACTGTTGCTGGCCCCCAAAGCGGAAGTGGGCGGGTCCAGGCCCCCTTCAGCCCCCTGCCATGCCCAGGGTTGCCCTGGCAACTGTTGCTGGCCCCCAAAGCGGAAGTGGGCGGGTCCAGGCCCCCTTAAGCCCCCTGCCATGCCCAGGGTTGCCCTGGCAACTGTTGCTGGCCCCCAAAGCGGAAGTGGGCGGGTCCAGGCCCCCTTAAGCCCCCTGCAATGCCCAGGGTTGCCCTGTCAACTGTTGCTGGCCCCCAAAGCGGAAGTGGGCGGGTCCAGGCCCCCTTAAGCCCCCTGCCATGCCCAGGGTTGCCCTGGCAACTGTTGCTGGCCCCCAAAGCGGAAGTGGGCGGGTCCAGGCGCCCTTAAGCCCCCTGCCATGCCCAGGGTTGCCCTGGCAACTGTTGCTGGCCCACAAAGCGGAAGTGGGCGGGTCCAGGCCCCCTTAATCCCCCTGCCATGCCCAGGGTAGCCCTTGCAACTGTTGCTGGCCCCCAAAGCGGAAGTGGGCGGGTCCAGGCCCCCTTCAGCCCCCTGCCATGCCCAGGGTAGCCCTGGCAACTGTTGCTGGCCCCCAAAGCGGAAGTGGGCGGGTCCAGGCCCCCTTAAGCCCCCTGCCATGCCCAGGGTTGCCCTGGCAACTGTTGCTGGCCCCCAAAGCGGAAGTAGGCGGGTCCAGGCGCCCTTAAGCCCCCTGCCATGCCCAGGGTAGCCCTGGCAACTGTTGCTGGCCCCCAAAGCGGAAGTGGGCGGGTCCAGGCCCCCTTAATCCCCCTGCCATGCCCAGGGTTGCCCTGGCAACTGTTGCTGGCACCCAAAGCGGAAGTGGGCGGGTCCAGGCCCCCTTAAGCCCCCTGCCATGCCCAGGGTTGCCCTGGCAACTGTTGCTGGCCCCCAAAGCGGAAGTGGGCGGGTCCAGGCCCCCTTAAGCCCCCTGCCATGCCCAGGGTTGCCCTGGTAACTGTTGCTGGCCCCCAAAGCGGAAGTGGGCGGGTCCAGGCGCCCTTAAGCCCCTGCCATGCCCAGGGTATGCCCTGGCAACTGTTGCTGGCCCCCAAAGCGGAAGTGGGCGGGTCCAGGCCCCCTTAATCCACCTGCCATGCCCAGGGTTGCCCTGGCAACTGTTGCTGGCCCCCAAAGCGGAATTGGGCGGGTCCAGGCCCCCTTCAGCCCCCTGCCATGCCCATAGTAGCCCTGGCAACTGTTGCTGGCCCCCAAAGCGGAATTGGGCGGGTCCAGGCCCCCTTAATCCCCCTGCCATGCCCAGGGTTGCCCTGGCAACTGTTGCTGGCCCCCAAAGCGGAAGTGGGCGGGTCCAGGCCCCCTTAAGCCCCTGCCATGCCCATGGTATGCCCTGGCAACTGTTGCTGGCCCCCAAAGCGGAAGTGGGCGGGTCCAGGCCCCCTTAAGCCCCCTGCCATGCCCAGGGTTGCCCTGGCAACTGTTGCTGGCCCCCAAAGCGGAAGTGGGCGGGTCCAGGCCCCCTTAAGCCCCCTGTCATGCCCATGGTATGCCCTGGCAACTGTTGCTGGCCCCCAAAGCGGAAGTGGGCGGGTCCAGGCCCCCTTAATCCCCCTGCCATGCCCAGGGTTGCCCTGGCAACTGTTGCTGGCCCCCAAAGCGGAAGTGGGCGGGTCCAGGCCCCCTTAAGCCCCCTGCCATGCCCAGGGTTGCCCTGGCAACTGTTGCTGGCCCCCAAAGCGGAAGTGGGCGGGTCCAGGCCCCCTTAAGCCCCCTGTCATGCCCATGGTAGCCCTGGCAACTGTTGCTGGCCCCCAAAGCGGAAGTGGGCGGGTCCAGGCCCCCTTAAGCCCCCTGCCATGCCCAGCGTAGCCCTGGCAACTGTTGCTGGCCCCCAAAGCGGAAGTGGGCGGGTCCAGGCCCCCTTCAGCCCCCTGCCATGCCCAGCGTAGCCCTGGCAACTGTTGCTGGCCCCCAAAGCGGAAGTGGGCGGGTCCAGGCCCCCTTAAGCCCCCTGCCATGCCCAGGGTTGCCCTGGCAACTGTTGCTGGCCCCCAAAGCGGAAGTGGGCGGGTCCAGGCCCCCTTAAGCCCCCTGCCATGCCCAGGGTAGCACTGGCAACTGTTGCTGGCCCCCAAAGCGGAAGTGGGAGGGTCCAGGCCCCCTTAAGCCCCCTGCCATGCCCATGGTAGCCCTGGCAACTGTTGCTGGCCCCCAAAGCGGAAGTGGGCGGGTCCAGGCCA